>NW_027278545.1:0-174968 GCF_030028105.1 Mobula birostris | reverse complement strand
GTCTCCATGGGAACTTGTCGCACTCACAGTCTCAGTGGGAACTGGTCACACTCTCAGTCTCCATGGGAACGTGTCACTCTCTCAGTCTACATGGGAACTTGTCGCACTCTCAGTCTCCATGGGAACTTGTCGCACTCTCAGTCTCAATGGGAACTTGTCGCACTCTCAGTCTCCATGGGAACTTCTGACACTCTCAGTCTCCATGGGAACTTGTCGCACTCTCAGTCTCCATAGGAACATCTCACATCTCAGTCTCCATGGGAACTTGTCGCACTCACAGTCTCAGTGGGAACTGGTCACACTCTCAATCTACATGGGAACTTGTCACACTGCCAGTCTCCATGGGAACTTCTCACACTCTCAGTCTACATGGGAACTTGTCACACTCTCAGACTCCATTTGAACTTCTCACACTCTCAGGCTCCGTGGAACTTGTAACACTCTGAGCCTCCATGGGAACTTGTCGCACTCTCAGTGTACATGGGAACTTGTCGCACTCTCAGTCTCCATGGGAACTTCTGACACTCTCAGTCTCCATGGGAACTTGTCGCACTCTCAGTCTCAGTGGGAACTGGTCACACGCTCAGTCTCCGTGGAAACTTGTCACGCTCTCAGTCTCCCTGGGAACTTGTCACACTCTCAGTCTCCATGGGAACCTGTCACACTCTCAGCCTCCATGGGAGCTTGTGACACTCTCAAACTCCATGGGAACTTGTCGCACTCTCAGTCTCCATGGGAACTTGTCACACTCTCAGTCTCCATGGGAACTTCTGACGCTCTCAGTCTCCATAGGAACTTCTCACATCTCAGTCTCCATGGGAAGCTGTCACACTCTCAATCTACATGGGAACTTCTCACACTGTCAGTCTCCATGGGAACTTCTCACACTCTCAGTCTACATGGGAACTTGTCACACTCTCAGACTCATTTGAACTTGTCACACTCTCAGGCTCCGTGGGAACTTGTCACGCTCTGAGTCTCCATGGGAACGTGTCACTCTCTCAGTCTACATGGGAACTTGTCGCACTCTCAGTCTCCATGGGAACTTCTGACACTCTCAGTCTCCATGGGAACTTTTCGCACTCTCAGTCTCCATAGGAACTTGTCACATCTGAGTCTACATGGGAACTTGTCACAATGTCAGTCTCCATGAGAACTTGTCACTCTCTCAGTCTACATGAGAACTTGTCACACTCTCAGTCTCCATGGGAACCTGTCACACTCTCAGTCTCCATGGGAACTTATCACACTCTCAGTCTCCATGGGAACTTGTCACACTCTCAGTCTACATGGAAACTTGTCACACTCTCAGTCTCCATGGGAACTTGTCACACTCTCAGTCTACATGGGAACCTGTCACACTCTCAGTCTCCATGGGAACTTGTCACAGTCTCAGTCTACATGGGAGCTTGTCGCACTCTCAGTTTCCATGGGAACTTGTCACACTCTCAGTCTCCATGGGAACTTGTCACACTTTAAGTCTCCATGGGAACTTGTCACACTCTCAGTCTCCATGGGAACTTGTCACACATTAAGTCTCCATGGGAACTTGTCACACTCTCAGTTTACATGGGAACTTGTCACACTCTGAGTCTCCATGGGAACGTGTCACTCTCTCAGTGTACATGGGAACTTGTCGAACTCTCAGTCTCCATGGGAACTTCTGACACTCTCAGTCTCCATGGGAACTTTTCGCACTCTCAGTGTCCATAGGAACTTGTCACATCTTAGTCTACATGGGAACTTGTCACAATCTCAGTCTCCATGGGAACTTGTCACTCTCTCAGTCTACATGAGAACTTGTCACACTCTCAGTCTCCATGGGAACCTGTCACACTCTCCGTCTCCATGGGAACTTATCACACTCTCAGTCTCCATGAGAACTTGTCACACTCTCAGTCTCCATGGGAACTTGTCACAGTCCCAGTCTACATGGGAGCTTGTCGCACTCTCAGTCTCCATGGGAACTTGTCACACTCTCAGTCTCCATGGGAATTTGTCACAATTTAAGTCTCCATGGGAACTTGTCACACTCTCAGTTTACATGGGAACTTGTCACACTGTCAGTCTCCATGGGATCGTGTCACTCTGTCAGTCTACATGGGAACTTGTCGCACTCTCAGTCTCCATGGGAACTTGTCGCACTCTCAGTCTCCATGGGAACTTCTGACACTCTCAGTCTCCATGGGAGCTTTTCGCACTCTCAGTCTCCATAGGAACTTGTCACATCTCAGTCTCCATGGGAATTTGTCACACTCTCAGTCTACATGGAAACTTGTCACACTCTCAGTCTCCATGGGAAATTGTCACACTCTCAGTCCACATGAGCACTTTTCACACTCTCAATCTCCATGGAACTTGTCACAGTCTCAGTCTACATGGGAGCTTGTCGCACTATCAGTCTCCATGGGAACTTGTCACACTCTCAGTCTCCAAGGGAACTTGTCACACTTTAAGTCTCCATGGGAACTTGTCACACTCTCAGTCTCCATGGGAACTTGTCACACTCTCAGTCTACATGGAAACTTGTCACACTCTCAGTCTCTATGGGAACTTGTCACACTCTCAGTCTACATGAGAACTTGTCACACTCTCAGTCTCCATGGGAACTTGTCACAGTCTCAGTCTACATGGGAGCTTGTCGCACTCACAGTCTCCATGGGAACTTGTCACACTCTCAGTCTCCATGGGA
Source organism: Mobula birostris (assembly GCF_030028105.1). Classification (NCBI taxonomy): domain Eukaryota; kingdom Metazoa; phylum Chordata; class Chondrichthyes; order Myliobatiformes; family Myliobatidae; genus Mobula; species Mobula birostris. Next base: position 172,276 of record NW_027278545.1, on the reverse strand, counting down.
ACTTGTCATACTCTCAGTCTCCATGGGAACTTGTCACACTCTCAGTCTCCATGGGAACGTGTCACTCTCTCAGTCTACATGGGAACTTGTCGCACTCTCAGTCTCCATGGGAACTTGTCGCACTCTCAGTCTCAATGGGAACTTGTCGCACTCTCAGTCTCCATGGGAACTTCTGACACTCTCAGTCTCCATGGGAACTTGTCGCACTCTCAGTCTCCATAGGAAATTCTCACATCTCAGTCTCCATGGGAACTTGTCACACTGCCAGTCTCCATGGGAACTTCTCACACTCTCAGTCTACATGGGAACTTGTCACACTCTCAGACTCCATTTGAACTTCTCACACACTCAGGCTCCGTGGGAACTTGTCACACTCTGAGTCTCCATGGGAACGTGTCACTCTCTCAGTGTACATGGCAACTTGTCGCTCTCTCAGTCTCCATGGGAACTTCTGACACTCTCAGTCTCCATGGGAACTTTTCGCACTCTCAGTCTCCATAGGAACTTGTCACATCTGAGTCTACATGGGAACTTGTCACAATCTCAGTCTCCATGGGAACTTGTCACTCTCTCAGTCTACATGAGAACTTGTCACTCTCTCAGTCTCCATGGGAACTTGTCACACTCTCAGTCTCCATGGGAACTTATCACACTCTCAAACTACATGGAAACTTGTCACACTCTCAGTCTCCATGGGAACTTGTCACACTCTCAGTCTACATGAGAACTTGTCACACTCTCAGTCTCCATGGGAACTTGTCACAGTCCCAGTCTACATGGGAGCTTGTCTCACTCTCAGTCTCCATGGGAACTTGTCACACTCTCAGTCTCCATGGGAATTTGTCACAATTTAAGTCTCCATGGGAACTTGTCACACTCTCAGTCTCCATGGGAACTTGTCACACTCTCAGTTTACATGGGAACTTGTCACACTGTCAGTCTCCATGGGATCGTGTCACTCTCTCAGTCTACATGGGAACTTGTCGCACTCTCAGTCTCCATGGGAACTTGTCGCACTCTCAGTTTCCATGGGAACTTCTGACACTCTCAGTCTCCATGGGAGCTTTTCGCACTCTCAGTCTCCATAGGAACTTGTCACATCTCAGTCTCCATGGGAATTTGTCACACTCTCAGTCTACATGGAAACTTGTCACACTCTCAGTCTCCATGGGAAATTGTCACACTCTCAGTCCACATGAGCACTTTTCACACTCTCAATCTCCATGGGAACTTGTCACAGTCTCTGTCTACATGGGAGCTTGTCGCACTATCAGTCTCCATGGGAACTTGTCACACTCTCAGTCTCCAAGGGAACTTGTCACACTTTAAGTCTCCATGGGAACTTGTCACACTCTCAGTCTCCATGGGAACTTGTCACACTCTCAGTCTACATGGAAACTTGTCACACTCTCAGTCTCTATGGGAACTTGTCACACTCTCAGTCTACATGAGAACTTGTCACACTCTCAGTCTCCATGGGAACTTGTCACAGTCTCAGTCTACATGGGAGCTTGTCGCACTCACAGTCTCCATGGGAACTTGTCACACTCTCAGTCTCCATGGGAAATTGTCATACTCTCAGTCTCCATGGGAACTTGTCACACTCTCAGTCTCCATGGGAACGTGTCACTCTCTCAGTCTACATGGGAACTTGTCGCACTCTCAGTCTCCATGGGAACTTGTCGCACTCTCAGTCTCAATGGGAACTTGTCGCACTCTCAGTCTCCATGGGAACTTCTGACACTCTCAGTCTCCATGGGAACTTGTCGCACTCGCAGTCTCCATAGGAAATTCTCACATCTCAGTCTCCATGGGAACTTGACACACTGCCAGTCTCCATGGGAACTTCTCACACTCTCAGTCTACATGGGAACTTGTCACACTCTCAGACTCCATTTGAACTTCTCACACACTCAGGCTCCGTGGGAACTTGTCACACTCTGAGTCTCCATGGGAACGTGTCACTCTCTCAGTGTACATGGGAACTTGTCGCACTCTCAGTCTCCATGGGAACTTCTGACACTCTCAGTCTCCATGGGAACTTTTCGCACTCTCAGTCTCCATAGGAACTTGTCACATCTGAGTCTACATGGAAACTTGTCACAATCTCAGTCTCCATGGGAGCTTGTCACTCTCTCAGTCTACATGAGAACTTGTCACACTCTCAGTCTCCATGGGAACCTGTCACACTCTCAGTCTCCATGGGAACTTATCACACTCTCAATCTCCATGGGAACTTGTCACACTCTCAGTCTACATGGAAACTTGTCACACTCTCAGTCTCCATGGGAACTTGTCACACTCTCAGTTTACATGGGAACTTGTCACACCGTCAGTCTCCATGGGAACCTTTCACTCTCTCAGTCTACATTGGAACTTGTCGCACTCTCAGTCTCCATGGGAACTTCTGACACTCTCAGTCTCCATGGGAACTTGTCGCACTCTCAGTCTCCATGCGAACTTGTCGCACTCTCAGTCTCCATGGGAACTTGTCACACTCTCAGTCTCCATGGGAACCTGTCACACTCTCAGACTCCATGGGAGCTTGTAACACTCTCAGTCTCCATGGGAACTTGTCACACTCTCAGTCTCCATGGGAACTTGACACACTCTCAGTGTACATGGGAACCTGTCACACTCTCAGTCTCCACGGGAACTTGTCACACTCTCAGTCTCTATGGGAACTTGTCACACTCTCAGTCTACATGAGAACTTGTCACACTCTCAGTCTCCATGGGAACTTGTCACAGTCTCAGTCTACATGGGAGCTTGTCGCACTCACAGTCTCCATGGGAACTTGTCACACTCTCAGTCTCCATGGGAACTTGTCACACTGCCAGTCTCCATGGGAACTTCTCACACTCTCAGTCTACATGGGAACTTGTCACACTCTCAGACTCCGTTTGAACTCACACTCTCAGGCTCCGTGGGAACTTGTCACACTCTGAGTCTCCATGGGAACGTGTCACTCTCTCAGTGTACATGGGAACTTGTCCCACTCTCATTCTCCATGGGAACTTCTGACACTCTCAGTCTCCATGGGAACTTTTCGCACTCTCAGTCTCCATAGGAACTTGTCACATCTGAGTCTACATGGGAAATTGTCACAATCTCAGTCTCCATGGGAACTTGTCACTCTCTCAGTCTACATGAGAACTTGTCACACTCTCAGTCTCCATGGGAACCTGTCACACTCTCAGTCTCCATGGGAACTTATCACACTCTCAATCTCCATGGGAACTTGTCACACTCTCAGTCTACATGGAAACTTGTCACACTCTCAGTCTCCATGGGAACTTGTCACACTCTCAGTCTACATGAGAACTTGTCACACTCTCAGTCTCCATGGGAACTTGTCACAGTCTCAGTCTACATGGGAGCTTGTCGCACTCTGAGTCTCCATGGGAACTTGTCACACTCTCAGTCTCCATGGGAACTTGTCACACTCTCAGTTTACATGGGAACTTGTCACACTGTCAGTCTCCATGGGAACCTTTCACTCTCTCAGTCTACATGGGAACTTGTCGCACTCTCAGTCTCCATGGGAACTTCTGACACCCTCAGTCTCCATGGGAACTTGTCGCACTCTCAGTCTCCATGCGAACTTGTCGCACTCTCAGTCTCCATGGGAACTTGTCGCACTCTCAATCTCCATGGGAACTTGTCACACTCTCAGTCTACATGGAAACTTGTCACACTCTCAGTCTCCATGGGAACTTATCACACTCTCAATCTCCATGGGAACTTGTCACACTCTCAGTCTACATGGAAACTTGTCACACTCTCAGTCTCCATGGGAACTTGTCACACTCTCAGTCTCCATGGGAATTTGTCACAATTTAAGTCTCCATGGGAACTTGTCACACTCTCAGTCTCCATGGGAACTTGTCACACTCTCAGTTTACATGGGAACTTGTCACACTGTCAGTCTCCATGGGATCGTGTCACTCTCTCAGTCTACATGGGAACTTGTCGCACTCTCAGTCTCCATGGGAACTTGTCGCACTCTCAGTTTCCATGGGAACTTCTGACACTCTCAGTCTCCATGGGAGCTTTTCGCACTCTCAGTCTCCATAGGAACTTGTCACATCTCAGTCTCCATGGGAATTTGTCACACTCTCAGTCTACATGGAAACTTGTCACACTCTCAGTCTCCATGGGAAATTGTCACACTCTCAGTCCACATGAGCACTTTTCACACTCTCAATCTCCATGGGAACTTGTCACAGTCTCAGTCTACATGGGAGCTTGTCGCACTATCAGTCTCCATGGGAACTTGTCACACTCTCAGTCTCCAAGGGAACTTGTCACACTTTAAGTCTCCATGGGAACTTGTCACACTCTCAGTCTCCATGGGAACTTGTCACACTCTCAGTCTACATGGAAACTTGTCACACTCTCAGTCTCTATGGGAACTTGTCACACTCTCAGTCTACATGAGAACTTGTCACACTCTCAGTCTCCATGGGAACTTGTCACAGTCTCAGTCTACATGGGAGCTTGTCGCACTCACAGTCTCCATGGGAACTTGTCACACTCTCAGTCTCCATGGGAAATTGTCATACTCTCAGTCTCCATGGGAACTTGTCACACTCTCAGTCTCCATGGGAACGTGTCACTCTCTCAGTCTACATGGGAACTTGTCGCACTCTCAGTCTCCATGGGAACTTGTCGCACTCTCAGTCTCAATGGGAACTTGTCGCACTCTCAGTCTCCATGGGAACTTCTGACACTCTCAGTCTCCATGGGAACTTGTCGCACTCTCAGTCTCCATAGGAAATTCTCACATCTCAGTCTCCATGGGAACTTGACACACTGCCAGTCTCCATGGGAACTTCTCACACTCTCAGTCTACATGGGAACTTGTCACACTCTCAGACTCCATTTGAACTTCTCACACACTCAGGCTCCGTGGGAACTTGTCACACTCTGAGTCTCCATGGGAACGTGTCACTCTCTCAGTGTACATGGGAACTTGTCGCACTCTCAGTCTCCATGGGAACTTCTGACACTCTCAGTCTCCATGGGAACTTTTCGCACTCTCAGTCTCCATAGGAACTTGTCACATCTGAGTCTACATGGGAACTTGTCACAATCTCAGTCTCCATGGGAGCTTGTCACTCTCTCAGTCTACATGAGAACTTGTCACACTCTCAGTCTCCATGGGAACCTGTCACACTCTCAGTCTCCATGGGAACTTATCACACTCTCAATCTCCATGGGAACTTGTCACACTCTCAGTTTACATGGGAACTTGTCACACCGTCAGTCTCCATGGGAACCTTTCACTCTCTCAGTCTACATTGGAACTTGTCGCACTCTCAGTCTCCATGGGAACTTCTGACACTCTCAGTCTCCATGGGAACTTGTCGCACTCTCAGTCTCCATGCGAACTTGTCGCACTCTCAGTCTCCATGGGAACTTGTCACACTCTCAGTCTCCATGGGAACCTGTCACACTCTCAGACTCCATGGGAGCTTGTAACACTCTCAGTCTCCATGGGAACTTGTCACACTCTCAGTCTCCATGGGAACTTGACACACTCTCAGTGTACATGGGAACCTGTCACACTCTCAGTCTCCACGGGAACTTGTCACACTCTCAGTCTCTATGGGAACTTGTCACACTCTCAGTCTACATGAGAACTTGTCACACTCTCAGTCTCCATGGGAACTTGTCACAGTCTCAGTCTACATGGGAGCTTGTCGCACTCACAGTCTCCATGGGAACTTGTCACACTCTCAGTCTCCATGGGAACTTGTCACACTGCCAGTCTCCATGGGAACTTCTCACACTCTCAGTCTACATGGGAACTTGTCACACTCTCAGACTCCATTTGAACTCACACTCTCAGGCTCCGTGGGAACTTGTCACACTCTGAGTCTCCATGGGAACGTGTCACTCTCTCAGTGTACATGGGAACTTGTCCCACTCTCATTCTCCATGGGAACTTCTGACACTCTCAGTCTCCATGGGAACTTTTCGCACTCTCAGTCTCCATAGGAACTTGTCACATCTGAGTCTACATGGGAAATTGTCACAATCTCAGTCTCCATGGGAACTTGTCACTCTCTCAGTCTACATGAGAACTTGTCACACTCTCAGTCTCCATGGGAACCTGTCACACTCTCAGTCTCCATGGGAACTTATCACACTCTCAATCTCCATGGGAACTTGTCACACTCTCAGTCTACATGGAAACTTGTCACACTCTCAGTCTCCATGGGAACTTGTCACACTCTCAGTCTACATGAGAACTTGTCACACTCTCAGTCTCCATGGGAACTTGTCACAGTCTCAGTCTACATGTGAGCTTGTCGCACTCTGAGTCTCCATGGGAACTTGTCACACTCTCAGTCTCCATGGGAACTTGTCACACTCTCAGTTTACATGGGAACTTGTCACACTGTCAGTCTCCATGGGAACCTTTCACTCTCTCAGTCTACATGGGAACTTGTCGCACTCTCAGTCTCCATGGGAACTTCTGACACCCTCAGTCTCCATGGGAACTTGTCGCACTCTCAGTCTCCATGCGAACTTGTCGCACTCTCAGTCTCCATGGGAACTTGTCGCACTCTCAGTCTCAGTGGGAACTGGTCACACGCTCAGTCTCCGTGGGAACTTGTCACGCTCTCAGTCTCTCTCGGAACTTGTCACACTCTCAGTCTCCATGGGAACCTGTCACACTCTCAGGCTCCATGGGAGCATGTGACACTCTGAAACTCCATGGGAACTTGTCGCACTCTCAGTCTCTATGGGAACTTATCGCACTCTCAGTCTCAGTGGGAACTGGTCACACGCTCAGTCTCCGTGGAAACTTGTCACGCTCTCAGTCTCCCTGGGAACTTGTCACACTCTCAGTCTCCATGGGAACCTGTCACACTCTCAGACTCCATGGGAGCTTCTAACACTCTCAGTCTCCATGGGAACTTGTCACACTCTCAGTCTCCATGGGAACTTGACACACTCTCAGTGTACATGGGAACCTGTCACACTCTCAGTCTCCACGGGAACTTGTCACACTCTGTCTCCATGGGAACCTGTCACACTCTCAGTCTCCATGGGAACTTGTCACACTCTCAGTCTACATGGAAACTTGTCACACTCTCAGTCTCTATGGGAACTTGTCACACTCTCAGTCTACATGAGAACTTGTCACACTCTCAGTCTCCATGGGAACTTGTCACAGTCTCAGTCTACATGGGAGCTTGTCGCACTCACAGTCTCCATGGGAACTTGTCACACTCTCAGTCTCCATGGGAACTTGTCACACTCTCAGTCTCCATGGGAACGTGTCACTCTCTCAGTCTACATGGGAACTTGTCGCACTCTCAGTCTCCATGGGAACTTGTCGCCCTCTCAGTCTCAATGGGAACTTGTCGCACTCTCAGTCTCCATGGGAACTTCTGACACTCTCAGTCTCCATGGGAACTTGTCGCACTCTCAGTCTCCATAGGAACTTCTCACATCTCAGTCTCCATGGGAACTTGTCACACTCTCAATCTACATGGGAACTTGTCACACTGCCAGTCTCCATGGGAACTTCTCACACTCTCAGTCTACATGGGAACTTGTCACACTCTCAGACTCCATTTGAACTTCTCACACTCTCAGGCTCCGTGGGAACTTGTCACACTCTGAGTCTCCATGGGAACGTGTCACTCTCTCAGTTTAATTGGGAACTTGTCGCACTCTCAGTCTCCATGGGAACTTCTGACACTCTCAGTCTCCATGGGAACTTTTCGCACTCTCAGTCTCCATAGGAACTTGTCACATCTGAGTCTGCATGGGAACTTGTCACACTCTCAGTCTCCATCGGAACCTGTCACACTCTCAGTCTCCATGGGAACTTATCACACTCTCAATCTCCATGGGAACTTGTCACACTCTCAGTCTACATGGAAACTTGTCACACTCTCAGTCTCCATGGGAACTTGTCACACTCTCAGTCTACATGAGAACTTGTCACACTCTCAGTCTCCATGGGAACTTGTCACAGTCTCAGTCTACATGGGAGCTTGTCGCACTCTGAGTCTCCATGGGAACTTGTCACACTCTCAGTCTCCATGGGAACTTGTCACACTCTCAGTTTACATGGGAACTTGTCACACTGTCAGTCTCCATGGGAACCTTTCACTCTCTCAGTCTACATTGGAACTTGTCGCACTCTCAGCCTCCATGGGAGCATGTGACACTCTCAAACTCCATGGGAACTTGTCGCACTCTCAGTCTCCATGGGAACTTGTCGCACTCACAGTCTCAGTGGGAACTGGTCACACTCTCAGTCTCCATGGGAACGTGTCACTCTCTCAGTCTACATGGGAACTTGTCGCACTCTCAGTCTCCATGGGAACTTGTCGCACTCTCAGTCTCAATGGGAACTTGTCGCACTCTCAGTCTCCATGGGAACTTCTGACACTCTCAGTCTCCATGGGAACTTGTCGCACTCTCAGTCTCCATAGGAACATCTCACATCTCAGTCTCCATGGGAACTTGTCGCACTCACAGTCTCAGTGGGAACTGGTCACACTCTCAATCTACATGGGAACTTGTCACACTGCCAGTCTCCATGGGAACTTCTCACACTCTCAGTCTACATGGGAACTTGTCACACTCTCAGACTCCATTTGAACTTCTCACACTCTCAGGCTCCGTGGGAACTTGTCACACTCTGAGCCTCCATGGGAACTTGTCGCACTCTCAGTGTACATGGGAACTTGTCGCACTCTCAGTCTCCATGGGAACTTCTGACACTCTCAGTCTCCATGGGAACTTGTCGCACTCTCAGTCTCAGTGGGAACTGGTCACACGCTCAGTCTCCGTGGAAACTTGTCACGCTCTCAGTCTCCCTGGGAACTTGTCACACTCTCAGTCTCCATGGGAACCTGTCACACTCTCAGCCTCCATGGGAGCTTGTGACACTCTCAAACTCCATGGGAACTTGTCGCACTCTCAGTCTCCATGGGAACTTGTCACACTCTCAGTCTCCATGGGAACTTCTGACGCTCTCAGTCTCCATAGGAACTTCTCACATCTCAGTCTCCATGGGAAGCTGTCACACTCTCAATCTACATGGGAACTTCTCACACTGTCAGTCTCCATGGGAACTTCTCACACTCTCAGTCTACATGGGAACTTGTCACACTCTCAGACTCCATTTGAACTTGTCACACTCTCAGGCTCCGTGGGAACTTGTCACGCTCTGAGTCTCCATGGGAACGTGTCACTCTCTCAGTCTACATGGGAACTTGTCGCACTCTCAGTCTCCATGGGAACTTCTGACACTCTCAGTCTCCATGGGAACTTTTCGCACTCTCAGTCTCCATAGGAACTTGTCACATCTGAGTCTACATGGGAACTTGTCACAATGTCAGTCTCCATGAGAACTTGTCACTCTCTCAGTCTACATGAGAACTTGTCACACTCTCAGTCTCCATGGGAACCTGTCACACTCTCAGTCTCCATGGGAACATATCACACTCTCAGTCTCCATGGGAACTTGTCACACTCTCAGTCTACATGGAAACTTGTCACACTCTCAGTCTCCATGGGAACTTGTCACACTCTCAGTCTACATGGGAACCTGTCACACTCTCAGTCTCCATGGGAACTTGTCACAGTCTCAGTCTACATGGGAGCTTGTCGCACTCTCAGTTTCCATGGGAACTTGTCACACTCTCAGTCTCCATGGGAACTTGTCACACTTTAAGTCTCCATGGGAACTTGTCACACTCTCAGTCTCCATGGGAACTTGTCACACATTAAGTCTCCATGGGAACTTGTCACACTCTCAGTTTACATGGGAACTTGTCACACTCTGAGTCTCCATGGGAACGTGTCACTCTCTCAGTGTACATGGGAACTTGTCGAACTCTCAGTCTCCATGGGAACTTCTGACACTCTCAGTCTCCATGGGAACTTTTCGCACTCTCAGTGTCCATAGGAACTTGTCACATCTTAGTCTACATGGGAACTTGCCACAATCTCAGTCTCCATGGGAACTTGTCACTCTCTCAGTCTACATGAGAACTTGTCACACTCTCAGTCTCCATGGGAACCTGTCACACTCTCCGTCTCCATGGGAACTTATCACACTCTCAGTCTCCATGGGAACTTGTCACACTCTCAAACTACATGGAAACTTGTCACACTCTCAGTCTCCATGGGAACTTGTCACACTCTCTGTCTACATGAGAACTTGTCACACTCTCAGTCTCCATGGGAACTTGTCACAGTCCCAGTCTACATGGGAGCTTGTCGCACTCTCAGTCTCCATGGGAACTTGTCACACTCTGAGTCTCCATGGGAATTTGTCACAATTTAAGTCTCCATGGGAACTTGTCACACTCTCAGTTTACATGGGAACTTGTCACACTGTCAGTCTCCATGGGATCGTGTCACTCTGTCAGTCTACATGGGAACTTGTCGCACTCTCAGTCTCCATGGGAACTTGTCGCACTCTCAGTCTCCATGGGAACTTCTGACACTCTCAGTCTCCATGGGAGCTTTTCGCACTCTCAGTCTCCATAGGAACTTGTCACATCTCAGTCTCCATGGGAATTTGTCACACTCTCAGTCTACATGGAAACTTGTCACACTCTCAGTCTCCATGGGAAATTGTCACACTCTCAGTCCACATGAGCACTTTTCACACTCTCAATCTCCATGGGAACTTGTCACAGTCTCAGTCTACATGGGAGCTTGTCGCACTATCAGTCTCCATGGGAACTTGTCACACTCTCAGTCTCCAAGGGAACTTGTCACACTTTAAGTCTCCATGGGAACTTGTCACACTCTCAGTCTCCATGGGAACTTGTCACACTCTCAGTCTACATGGAAACTTGTCACACTCTCAGTCTCTATGGGAACTTGTCACACTCTCAGTCTACATGAGAACTTGTCACACTCTCAGTCTCCATGGGAACTTGTCACAGTCTCAGTCTACATGGGAGCTTGTCGCACTCACAGTCTCCATGGGAACTTGTCACACTCTCAGTCTCCATGGGAACTTGTCATACTCTCAGTCTCCATGGGAACTTGTCACACTCTCAGTCTCCATGGGAACGTGTCACTCTCTCAGTCTACATGGGAACTTGTCGCACTCTCAGTCTCCATGGGAACTTGTCGCACTCTCAGTCTCAATGGGAACTTGTCGCACTCTCAGTCTCCATGGGAACTTCTGACACTCTCAGTCTCCATGGGAACTTGTCGCACTCTCAGTCTCCATAGGAAATTCTCACATCTCAGTCTCCATGGGAACTTGTCACACTGCCAGTCTCCATGGGAACTTCTCACACTCTCAGTCTACATGGGAACTTGTCACACTCTCAGACTCCATTTGAACTTCTCACACACTCAGGCTCCGTGGGAACTTGTCACACTCTGAGTCTCCATGGGAACGTGTCACTCTCTCAGTGTACATGGCAACTTGTCGCTCTCTCAGTCTCCATGGGAACTTCTGACACTCTCAGTCTCCATGGGAACTTTTCGCACTCTCAGTCTCCATAGGAACTTGTCACATCTGAGTCTACATGGGAACTTGTCACAATCTCAGTCTCCATGGGAACTTGTCACTCTCTCAGTCTACATGAGAACTTGTCACACTCTCAGTCTCCATGGGAACTTGTCACACTCTCAGTCTCCATGGGAACTTATCACACTCTCAAACTACATGGAAACTTGTCACACTCTCAGTCTCCATGGGAACTTGTCACACTCTCAGTCTACATGAGAACTTGTCACACTCTCAGTCTCCATGGGAACTTGTCACAGTCCCAGTCTACATGGGAGCTTGTCGCACTCTCAGTCTCCATGGGAACTTGTCACACTCTCAGTCTCCATGGGAATTTGTCACAATTTAAGTCTCCATGGGAACTTGTCACACTCTCAGTCTCCATGGGAACTTGTCACACTCTCAGTTTACATGGGAACTTGTCACACTGTCAGTCTCCATGGGATCGTGTCACTCTCTCAGTCTACATGGGAACTTGTCGCACTCTCAGTCTCCATGGGAACTTGTCGCACTCTCAGTTTCCATGGGAACTTCTGACACTCTCAGTCTCCATGGGAGCTTTTCGCCCTCTCAGTCTCCATAGGAACTTGTCACATCTCAGTCTCCATGGGAATTTGTCACACTCTCAGTCTACATGGAAACTTGTCACACTCTCAGTCTCCATGGGAAATTGTCACACTCTCAGTCCACATGAGCACTTTTCACACTCTCAATCTCCATGGGAACTTGTCACAGTCTCTGTCTACATGGGAGCTTGTCGCACTATCAGTCTCCATGGGAACTTGTCACACTCTCAGTCTCCAAGGGAACTTGTCACACTTTAAGTCTCCATGGGAACTTGTCACACTCTCAGTCTCCATGGGAACTTGTCACACTCTCAGTCTACATGGAAACTTGTCACACTCTCAGTCTCTATGGGAACTTGTCACACTCTCAGTCTACATGAGAACTTGTCACACTCTCAGTCTCCATGGGAACTTGTCACAGTCTCAGTCTACATGGGAGCTTGTCGCACTCACAGTCTCCATGGGAACTTGTCACACTCTCAGTCTCCATGGGAAATTGTCATACTCTCAGTCTCCATGGGAACTTGTCACACTCTCAGTCTCCATGGGAACGTGTCACTCTCTCAGTCTACATGGGAACTTGTCGCACTCTCAGTCTCCATGGGAACTTGTCGCACTCTCAGTCTCAATGGGAACTTGTCGCACTCTCAGTCTCCATGGGAACTTCTGACACTCTCAGTCTCCATGGGAACTTGTCGCACTCGCAGTCTCCATAGGAAATTCTCACATCTCACTCTCCATGGGAACTTGACACACTGCCAGTCTCCATGGGAACTTCTCACACTCTCAGTCTACATGGGAACTTGTCACACTCTCAGACTCCATTTGAACTTCTCACACACTCAGGCTCCGTGGGAACTTGTCACACTCTGAGTCTCCATGGGAACGTGTCACTCTCTCAGTGTACATGGGAACTTGTCGCACTCTCAGTCTCCATGGGAACTTCTGACACTCTCAGTCTCCATGGGAACTTTTCGCACTCTCAGTCTCCATAGGAACTTGTCACATCTGAGTCTACATGGGAACTTGTCACAATCTCAGTCTCCATGGGAGCTTGTCACTCTCTCAGTCTACATGAGAACTTGTCACACTCTCAGTCTCCATGGGAACCTGTCACACTCTCAGTCTCCATGGGAACTTATCACACTCTCAATCTCCATGGGAACTTGTCACACTCTCAGTCTACATGGAAACTTGTCACACTCTCAGTCTCCATGGGAACTTGTCACACTCTCAGTTTACATGGGAACTTGTCACACCGTCAGTCTCCATGGGAACCTTTCACTCTCTCAGTCTACATTGGAACTTGTCGCACTCTCAGTCTCCATGGGAACTTCTGACACTCTCAGTCTCCATGGGAACTTGTCGCACTCTCAGTCTCCATGCGAACTTGTCGCACTCTCAGTCTCCATGGGAACTTGTCACACTCTCAGTCTCCATGGGAACCTGTCACACTCTCAGACTCCATGGGAGCTTGTAACACTCTCAGTCTCCATGGGAACTTGTCACACTCTCAGTCTCCATGGGAACTTGACACACTCTCAGTGTACATGGGAACCTGTCACACTCTCAGTCTCCACGGGAACTTGTCACACTCTCAGTCTCTATGGGAACTTGTCACACTCTCAGTCTACATGAGAACTTGTCACACTCTCAGTCTCCATGGGAACTTGTCACAGTCTCAGTCTACATGGGAGCTTGTCGCACTCACAGTCTCCATGGGAACTTGTCACACTCTCAGTCTCCATGGGAACTTGTCACACTGCCAGTCTCCATGGGAACTTCTCACACTCTCAGTCTGCATGGGAACTTGTCACACTCTCAGACTCAGTTTGAACTCACACTCTCAGGCTCCGTGGGAACTTGTCACACTCTGAGTCTCCATGGGAACGTGTCACTCTCTCAGTGTACATGGGAACTTGTCCCACTCTCATTCTCCATGGGAACTTCTGACACTCTCAGTCTCCATGGGAACTTTTCGCACTCTCAGTCTCCATAGGAACTTGTCACATCTGAGTCTACATGGGAAATTGTCACAATCTCAGTCTCCATGGGAACTTGTCACTCTCTCAGTCTACATGAGAACTTGTCACACTCTCAGTCTCCATGGGAACCTGTCACACTCTCAGTCTCCATGGGAACTTATCACACTCTCAATCTCCATGGGAACTTGTCACACTCTCAGTCTACATGGAAACTTGTCACACTCTCAGTCTCCATGGGAACTTGTCACACTCTCAGTCTACATGAGAACTTGTCACACTCTCAGTCTCCATGGGAACTTGTCACAGTCTCAGTCTACATGTGAGCTTGTCGCACTCTGAGTCTCCATGGGAACTTGTCACACTCTCAGTCTCCATGGGAACTTGTCACACTCTCAGTTTACATGGGAACTTGTCACACTGTCAGTCTCCATGGGAACCTTTCACTCTCTCAGTCTACATGGGAACTTGTCGCACTCTCAGTCTCCATGGGAACTTCTGACACCCTCAGTCTCCATGGGAACTTGTCGCACTCTCAGTCTCCATGCGAACTTGTCGCACTCTCAGTCTCCATGGGAACTTGTCGCACTCTCAATCTCCATGGGAACTTGTCACACTCTCAGTCTACATGGAAACTTGTCACACTCTCAGTCTCCATGGGAACTTATCACACTCTCAATCTCCATGGGAACTTGTCACACTCTCAGTCTACATGGAAACTTGTCACACTCTCAGTCTCCATGGGAACTTGTCACACTCTCAGTCTACATGAGAACTTGTCACACTCTCAGTCTCCATGGGAACTTGTCACAGTCTCAGTCTACATGGGAGCTTGTCGCACTCTGAGTCTCCATGGGAACTTATCACACTTTCAGTCTCCATGGGAACTTGTCACACTCTCAGTTTACATGGGAACTTGTCACACTGTCAGTCTCCATGGGAACCTTTCACTCTCTCAGTCTACATTGGAACTTGTCGCACTCTCAGCCTCCATGGGAGCATGTGACACTCTCAAACTCCATGGGAACTTGTCGCACTCTCAGTCTCCATGGGAACTTGTCGCACTCACAGTCTCAGTGGGAACTGGTCACACTCTCAGTCTCCATGGGAACGTTTCACTCTCTCAGTCTACATGGGAACTTGTCACACTCTCAGTCTCCATGGGAATTTGTCACAATTTAAGTCTCCATGGGAACTTGTCACACTCTCAGTTTACATGGGAACTTGTCACACTGTCAGTCTCCATGGGATCGTGTCACTCTGTCAGTCTACATGGGAACTTGTCGCACTCTCAGTCTCCATGGGAACTTGTCGCACTCTCAGTCTCCATGGGAACTTCTGACACTCTCAGTCTCCATGGGAGCTTTTCGCACTCTCAGTCTCCATAGGAACTTGTCACATCTCAGTCTCCATGGGAATTTGTCACACTCTCAGTCTACATGGAAACTTGTCACACTCTCAGTCTCCATGGGAAATTGTCACACTCTCAGTCCACATGAGCACTTTTCACACTCTCAATCTCCATGGGAACTTGTCACAGTCTCAGTCTACATGGGAGCTTGTCGCACTATCAGTCTCCATGGGAACTTGTCACACTCTCAGTCTCCAAGGGAACTTGTCACACTTTAAGTCTCCATGGGAACTTGTCACACTCTCAGTCTCCATGGGAACTTGTCACACTCTCAGTCTACATGGAAACTTGTCACACTCTCAGTCTCTATGGGAACTTGTCACACTCTCAGTCTACATGAGAACTTGTCACACTCTCAGTCTCCATGGGAACTTGTCACAGTCTCAGTCTACATGGGAGCTTGTCGCACTCACAGTCTCCATGGGAACTTGTCACACTCTCAGTCTCCATGGGAACTTGTCATACTCTCAGTCTCCATGGGAACTTGTCACACTCTCAGTCTCCATGGGAACGTGTCACTCTCTCAGTCTACATGGGAACTTGTCGCACTCTCAGTCTCCATGGGAACTTGTCGCACTCTCAGTCTCAATGGGAACTTGTCGCACTCTCAGTCTCCATGGGAACTTCTGACACTCTCAGTCTCCATGGGAACTTGTCGCACTCTCAGTCTCCATAGGAAATTCTCACATCTCAGTCTCCATGGGAACTTGTCACACTGCCAGTCTCCATGGGAACTTCTCACACTCTCAGTCTACATGGGAACTTGTCACACTCTCAGACTCCATTTGAACTTCTCACACACTCAGGCTCCGTGGAACTTGTCACACTCTGAGTCTCCATGGGAACGTGTCACTCTCTCAGTGTACATGGCAACTTGTCGCTCTCTCAGTCTCCATGGGAACTTCTGACACTCTCAGTCTCCATGGGAACTTTTCGCACTCTCAGTCTCCATAGGAACTTGTCACATCTGAGTCTACATGGGAACTTGTCACAATCTCAGTCTCCATGGGAACTTGTCACTCTCTCAGTCTACATGAGAACTTGTCACACTCTCAGTCTCCATGGGAACTTGTCACACTCTCAGTCTCCATGGGAACTTATCACACTCTCAAACTACATGGAAACTTGTCACACTCTCAGTCTCCATGGGAACTTGTCACACTCTCAGTCTACATGAGAACTTGTCACACTCTCAGTCTCCATGGGAACTTGTCACAGTCCCAGTCTACATGGGAGCTTGTCGCACTCTCAGTCTCCATGGGAACTTGTCACACTCTCAGTCTCCATGGGAATTTGTCACAATTTAAGTCTCCATGGGAACTTGTCACACTCTCAGTCTCCATGGGAACTTGTCACACTCTCAGTTTACATGGGAACTTGTCACACTGTCAGTCTCCATGGGATCGTGTCACTCTCTCAGTCTACATGGGAACTTGTCGCACTCTCAGTCTCCATGGGAACTTGTCGCACTCTCAGTTTCCATGGGAACTTCTGACACTCTCAGTCTCCATGGGAGCTTTTCGCCCTCTCAGTCTCCATAGGAACTTGTCACATCTCAGTCTCCATGGGAATTTGTCACACTCTCAGTCTACATGGAAACTTGTCACACTCTCAGTCTCCATGGGAAATTGTCACACTCTCAGTCCACATGAGCACTTTTCACACTCTCAATCTCCATGGGAACTTGTCACAGTCTCTGTCTACATGGGAGCTTGTCGCACTATCAGTCTCCATGGGAACTTGTCACACTCTCAGTCTCCAAGGGAACTTGTCACACTTTAAGTCTCCATGGGAACTTGTCACACTCTCAGTCTCCATGGGAACTTGTCACACTCTCAGTCTACATGGAAACTTGTCACACTCTCAGTCTCTATGGGAACTTGTCACACTCTCAGTCTACATGAGAACTTGTCACACTCTCAGTCTCCATGGGAACTTGTCACAGTCTCAGTCTACATGGGAGCTTGTCGCACTCACAGTCTCCATGGGAACTTGTCACACTCTCAGTCTCCATGGGAAATTGTCATACTCTCAGTCTCCATGGGAACTTGTCACACTCTCAGTCTCCATGGGAACGTGTCACTCTCTCAGTCTACATGGGAACTTGTCGCACTCTCAGTCTCCATGGGAACTTGTCGCACTCTCAGTCTCAATGGGAACTTGTCGCACTCTCAGTCTCCATGGGAACTTCTGACACTCTCAGTCTCCATGGGAACTTGTCGCACTCGCAGTCTCCATAGGAAATTCTCACATCTCAGTCTCCATGGGAACTTGACACACTGCCAGTCTCCATGGGAACTTCTCACACTCTCAGTCTACATGGGAACTTGTCACACTCTCAGACTCCATTTGAACTTCTCACACACTCAGGCTCCGTGGGAACTTGTCACACTCTGAGTCTCCATGGGAACGTGTCACTCTCTCAGTGTACATGGGAACTTGTCGCACTCTCAGTCTCCATGGGAACTTCTGACACTCTCAGTCTCCATGGGAACTTTTCGCACTCTCAGTCTCCATAGGAACTTGTCACATCTGAGTCTACATGGGAACTTGTCACAATCTCAGTCTCCATGGGAGCTTGTCACTCTCTCAGTCTACATGAGAACTTGTCACACTCTCAGTCTCCATGGGAACCTGTCACACTCTCAGTCTCCATGGGAACTTATCACACTCTCAATCTCCATGGGAACTTGTCACACTCTCAGTCTACATGGAAACTTGTCACACTCTCAGTCTCCATGGGAACTTGTCACACTCTCAGTTTACATGGGAACTTGTCACACCGTCAGTCTCCATGGGAACCTTTCACTCTCTCAGTCTACATTGGAACTTGTCGCACTCTCAGTCTCCATGGGAACTTCTGACACTCTCAGTCTCCATGGGAACTTGTCGCACTCTCAGTCTCCATGCGAACTTGTCGCACTCTCAGTCTCCATGGGAACTTGTCACACTCTCAGTCTCCATGGGAACCTGTCACACTCTCAGACTCCATGGGAGCTTGTAACACTCTCAGTCTCCATGGGAACTTGTCACACTCTCAGTCTCCATGGGAACTTGACACACTCTCAGTGTACATGGGAACCTGTCACACTCTCAGTCTCCACGGGAACTTGTCACACTCTCAGTCTCTATGGGAACTTGTCACACTCTCAGTCTACATGAGAACTTGTCACACTCTCAGTCTCCATGGGAACTTGTCACAGTCTCAGTCTACATGGGAGCTTGTCGCACTCACAGTCTCCATGGGAACTTGTCACACTCTCAGTCTCCATGGGAACTTGTCACACTGCCAGTCTCCATGGGAACTTCTCACACTCTCAGTCTGCATGGGAACTTGTCACACTCTCAGACTCCGTTTGAACTCACACTCTCAGGCTCCGTGGGAACTTGTCACACTCTGAGTCTCCATGGGAACGTGTCACTCTCTCAGTGTACATGGGAACTTGTCCCACTCTCATTCTCCATGGGAACTTCTGACACTCTCAGTCTCCATGGGAACTTTTCGCACTCTCAGTCTCCATAGGAACTTGTCACATCTGAGTCTACATGGGAAATTGTCACAATCTCAGTCTCCATGGGAACTTGTCACTCTCTCAGTCTACATGAGAACTTGTCACACTCTCAGTCTCCATGGGAACCTGTCACACTCTCAGTCTCCATGGGAACTTATCACACTCTCAATCTCCATGGGAACTTGTCACACTCTCAGTCTACATGGAAACTTGTCACACTCTCAGTCTCCATGGGAACTTGTCACACTCTCAGTCTACATGAGAACTTGTCACACTCTCAGTCTCCATGGGAACTTGTCACAGTCTCAGTCTACATGTGAGCTTGTCGCACTCTGAGTCTCCATGGGAACTTGTCACACTCTCAGTCTCCATGGGAACTTGTCACACTCTCAGTTTACATGGGAACTTGTCACACTGTCAGTCTCCATGGGAACCTTTCACTCTCTCAGTCTACATGGGAACTTGTCGCACTCTCAGTCTCCATGGGAACTTCTGACACCCTCAGTCTCCATGGGAACTTGTCGCACTCTCAGTCTCCATGCGAACTTGTCGCACTCTCAGTCTCCATGGGAACTTGTCGCACTCTCAATCTCCATGGGAACTTGTCACACTCTCAGTCTACATGGAAACTTGTCACACTCTCAGTCTCCATGGGAACTTATCACACTCTCAATCTCCATGGGAACTTGTCACACTCTCAGTCTACATGGAAACTTGTCACACTCTCAGTCTCCATGGGAACTTGTCACACTCTCAGTCTACATGAGAACTTGTCACACTCTCAGTCTCCATGGGAACTTGTCACAGTCTCAGTCTACATGGGAGCTTGTCGCACTCTGAGTCTCCATGGGAACTTATCACACTCTCAGTCTCCATGGGAACTTGTCACACTCTCAGTTTACATGGGAACTTGTCACACTGTCAGTCTCCATGGGAACCTTTCACTCTCTCAGTCTACATTGGAACTTGTCGCACTCTCAGCCTCCATGGGAGCATGTGACACTCTCAAACTCCATGGGAACTTGTCGCACTCTCAGTCTCCATGGGAACTTGTCGCACTCACAGTCTCAGTGGGAACTGGTCACACTCTCAGTCTCCATGGGAACGTTTCACTCTCTCAGTCTACATGGGAACTTGTCGCACTCTCAGTCTCCATGGGAACTTCTGACACTCTCAGTCTCCATGGGAACTTGTCGCACTCTCAGTCTCCATAGGAACATCTCACATCTCAGTCTCCATGGGAACTTGTCGCACTCACAGTCTCAGTGGGAACTGGTCACACTCTCAATCTACATGGGAACTTGTCACACTGCCAGTCTCCATGGGAACTTCTCACACTCTCAGTCTACATGGGAACTTGTCACACTCTCAGACTCCATTTGAACTTCTCACACTCTCAGGCTCCGTGGGAACTTGTCACACTCTGAGCCTCCATGGGAACTTGTCGCACTCTCAGTGTACATGGGAACTTGTCGCACTCTCAGTCTCCATGGGAACTTCTGACACTCTCAGTCTCCATGGGAACTTGTCGCACTCTCAGTCTCCATAGGAACATCTCACATCTCAGTCTCCATGGGAACTTGTCGCACTCACAGTCTCAGTGGGAACTGGTCACACTCTCAATCTACATGGGAACTTGTCACACTGCCAGTCTCCATGGGAACTTCTCACACTCTCAGTCTACATGGGAACTTGTCACACTCTCAGACTCCATTTGAACTTCTCACACTCTCAGGCTCCGTGGGAACTTGTCACACTCTGAGCCTCCATGGGAACTTGTCGCACTCTCAGTGTACATGGGAACTTGTCGCACTCTCAGTCTCCATGGGAACTTCTGACACTCTCAGTCTCCATGGGAACTTGTCACACTCTCAGTCTCCATGGGAACGTGTCACTCTCTCAGTTGACATGGTAACTTGTCGCACTCTCAATCTCCATGGGAACTTGTCGCACTCTCAGTCTCAATGGGAACTTGTCGCACTCTCAGTCTCCATGGGAACTTCTGACACTCTCAGTCTCCATTGGAACTTGTCGCACTCTCAGTCTCCATAGGAACTTCTCACATCTCAGTCTCCATGGGAACTTGTCACACTCTCAATCTACATGGGAACTTGTCACACTCTCAGTCTCCATGGGAACTTCTCACACTCTCAGTCTACATGGGAACTTGTCACACTCTCAGACTCCATGGGAACTTGTCACACTCTCAGGCTCCATGGGAACTTGTCACACTCTCAGCCTCCATGGGAACTTGTCACACTCTCAGTCTGCATCAGAACTTTTTTCACACTCTCAGTCTACATGAGAGCTTGTCACACTCTCAGTCTCCATGGGAACTTGTCACACTCTCAGTCTCCATGGGAACTTGTTACACTGTCAGTCTACATGAGAACTTGTCACACTCTCAGTCTACATGGGAACTTGTCACAATCTCACTCTCCATGGGAACTTGTCACAGTCTCAGTCTACATGAGAACTTGTCACACTCTCAGTCTCCATGGGAACGTGTCACACTCTCAGTCTACATGGCAACTTAACGCACTCTCAGTCTCCATGGGAACTTGTCGCACTCTCAGTCTCCATGCGAACTTGTCGCACTCTCAGTCTCCATGGGAACCTGTCGCACTCGCAGTCTCAGTGGGAACTGGTCACACGCTCAGTCTCCGTGGGAACTTGTCACGCTCTCAGTCTCTCTGGGAACTTGTCACACTCTCGGTCTCCATGGGAACCTGTCACACTCTCTGCCTCCATGGGAGCATGTGACACTCTCAAACTCCATGGGAACTTGTCGCACTCTCAGTCTCCATGGGAACTTGTCGCACTCTCAGTCTCAGTGGTAACTGGTCACACGCTCAGTCTCCGTGGGAACTTGTCACGCTCTCAGTCTCCCTGGGAACTTGTCACACTCTCAGTCTCCATGGGAACCTGTCACACTCTCAGCCTCCATGGGAGCTTGTGACACTCTCAAACTCCATGGGAACTTGTCGCACTCTCAGTCTCCATGGGAACTTGTCACACTCTCAGTCTCCATGGGAACTTCTGACGCTCTCAGTCTCCATGGGAACTTGTCACACTCTCAGTCTCCATGGGAACTTGACACACTCTCAGTGTACATGGGAACCTGTCACACTCTCAGTCTCCACGGGAACTTGTCACACTCTGTCTCCATGGGAACCTGTCACACTCTCAGTCTCCATGGGAACCTGTCACACTCTCTGCCTCCATGGGAGCATGTGACACTCTCAAACTCCATGGGAACTTGTCGCACTCTCAGTCTCCATGGGAACTTGTCGCACTCTCAGTCTCAGTGGGAACTGGTCACACGCTCAGTCTCCGTGGGAACTTGTCACGCTCTCAGACTCCCTGGGAACTTGTCACACTCTCAGTCTCCATGGGAACCTGTCACACTCTCAGCCTCCATGGGAGCTTGTGACACTCTCAAACTCCATGGGAACTTGTCACACTCTCAGTCTCCATGGGAACTTGTCACACTCTCAGTCTCCATGGGAACTTCTGACGCTCTCAGTCTCCATGGGAACTTGTCACACTCTCAGTCTCCATGGGAACTTGACACACTCTCAGTGTACATGGGAACCTGTCACACTCTCAGTCTCCACGGGAACTTGTCACACTCTGTCTCCATGGGAACCTGTCACACTCTCAGTCTCCATGGGAACTTGTCACACTCTCAGTCTACATGGAAACTTCTCACACTCTCAGTCTCTATGGGAACTTGTCACACTCTCAGTCTACATGAGAACTTGTCACGCTCTCAGTCTACATGAGAACTTGTCACACTCTCAGTCTCCATGGGAACTTGTCACACTCTCAGTCTCCATGGGAACTTATCACACTCTCAAACTACATGGAAACTTGTCACACTCTCAGTCTCCATGGGAACTTGTCACACTCTCAGTCTACATGAGAACTTGTCACACTCTCAGTCTCCATGGGAACTTGTCACAGTCCCAGTCTACATGGGAGCTTGTCGCACTCTCAGTCTCCATGGGAAC
Organism: Mobula birostris; assembly: GCF_030028105.1. Classification (NCBI taxonomy): domain Eukaryota; kingdom Metazoa; phylum Chordata; class Chondrichthyes; order Myliobatiformes; family Myliobatidae; genus Mobula; species Mobula birostris. The sequence goes on along the minus strand of NW_027278545.1, from coordinate 149,280 downwards.
TTGTCACACTCTCAGTCTCCATGGGAATTTGTCACAATTTAAGTCTCCATGGGAACTTGTCACACTCTCAGTCTCCATGGGAACTTGTCACACTCTCAGTTTACATGGGAACTTGTCACACTGTCAGTCTCCATGGGATCGTGTCACTCTCTCAGTCTACATGGGAACTTGTCGCACTCTCAGTCTCCATGGGAACTTGTCGCACTCTCAGTTTCCATGGGAACTTCTGACACTCTCAGTCTCCATGGGAGCTTTTCGCCCTCTCAGTCTCCATAGGAACTTGTCACATCTCAGTCTCCATGGGAATTTGTCACACTCTCAGTCTACATGGAAACTTGTCACACTCTCAGTCTCCATGGGAAATTGTCACACTCTCAGTCCACATGAGCACTTTTCACACTCTCAATCTCCATGGGAACTTGTCACAGTCTCAGTCTACATGGGAGCTTGTCGCACTATCAGTCTCCATGGGAACTTGTCACACTCTCAGTCTCCAAGGGAACTTGTCACACTTTAAGTCTCCATGGGAACTTGTCACACTCTCAGTCTCCATGGGAACTTGTCACACTCTCAGTCTACATGGAAACTTGTCACACTCTCAGTCTCTATGGGAACTTGTCACACTCTCAGTCTACATGAGAACTTGTCACACTCTCAGTCTCCATGGGAACTTGTCACAGTCTCAGTCTACATGGGAGCTTGTCGCACTCACAGTCTCCATGGGAACTTGTCACACTCTCAGTCTCCATGGGAAATTGTCATACTCTCAGTCTCCATGGGAACTTGTCACACTCTCAGTCTCCATGGGAACGTGTCACTCTCTCAGTCTACATGGGAACTTGTCGCACTCTCAGTCTCCATGGGAACTTGTCGCACTCTCAGTCTCAATGGGAACTTGTCGCACTCTCAGTCTCCATGGGAACTTCTGACACTCTCAGTCTCCATGGGAACTTGTCGCACTCTCAGTCTCCATAGGAAATTCTCACATCTCAGTCTCCATGGGAACTTGACACACTGCCAGTCTCCATGGGAACTTCTCACACTCTCAGTCTACATGGGAACTTGTCACACTCTCAGACTCCATTTGAACTTCTCACACACTCAGGCTCCGTGGGAACTTGTCACACTCTGAGTCTCCATGGGAACGTGTCACTCTCTCAGTGTACATGGGAACTTGTCGCACTCTCAGTCTCCATGGGAACTTCTGACACTCTCAGTCTCCATGGGAACTTTTCGCACTCTCAGTCTCCATAGGAACTTGTCACATCTGAGTCTACATGGGAACTTGTCACAATCTCAGTCTCCATGGGAGCTTGTCACTCTCTCAGTCTACATGAGAACTTGTCACACTCTCAGTCTCCATGGGAACCTGTCACACTCTCAGTCTCCATGGGAACTTATCACACTCTCAATCTCCATGGGAACTTGTCACACTCTCAGTCTACATGGAAACTTGTCACACTCTCAGTCTCCATGGGAACTTGTCACACTCTCAGTTTACATGGGAACTTGTCACACCGTCAGTCTCCATGGGAACCTTTCACTCTCTCAGTCTACATTGGAACTTGTCGCACTCTCAGTCTCCATGGGAACTTCTGACACTCTCAGTCTCCATGGGAACTTGTCGCACTCTCAGTCTCCATGCGAACTTGTCGCACTCTCAGTCTCCATGGGAACTTGTCACACTCTCAGTCTCCATGGGAACCTGTCACACTCTCAGACTCCATGGGAGCTTGTAACACTCTCAGTCTCCATGGGAACTTGTCACACTCTCAGTCTCCATGGGAACTTGACACACTCTCAGTGTACATGGGAACCTGTCACACTCTCAGTCTCCACGGGAACTTGTCACACTCTCAGTCTCTATGGGAACTTGTCACACTCTCAGTCTACATGAGAACTTGTCACACTCTCAGTCTCCATGGGAACTTGTCACAGTCTCAGTCTACATGGGAGCTTGTCGCACTCACAGTCTCCATGGGAACTTGTCACACTCTCAGTCTCCATGGGAACTTGTCACACTGCCAGTCTCCATGGGAACTTCTCACACTCTCAGTCTGCATGGGAACTTGTCACACTCTCAGACTCCGTTTGAACTCACACTCTCAGGCTCCGTGGGAACTTGTCACACTCTGAGTCTCCATGGGAACGTGTCACTCTCTCAGTGTACATGGGAACTTGTCCCACTCTCATTCTCCATGGGAACTTCTGACACTCTCAGTCTCCATGGGAACTTTTCGCACTCTCAGTCTCCATAGGAACTTGTCACATCTGAGTCTACATGGGAAATTGTCACAATCTCAGTCTCCATGGGAACTTGTCACTCTCTCAGTCTACATGAGAACTTGTCACACTCTCAGTCTCCATGGGAACCTGTCACACTCTCAGTCTCCATGGGAACTTATCACACTCTCAATCTCCATGGGAACTTGTCACACTCTCAGTCTACATGGAAACTTGTCACACTCTCAGTCTCCATGGGAACTTGTCACACTCTCAGTCTACATGAGAACTTGTCACACTCTCAGTCTCCATGGGAACTTGTCACAGTCTCAGTCTACATGTGAGCTTGTCGCACTCTGAGTCTCCATGGGAACTTGTCACACTCTCAGTCTCCATGGGAACTTGTCACACTCTCAGTTTACATGGGAACTTGTCACACTGTCAGTCTCCATGGGAACCTTTCACTCTCTCAGTCTACATGGGAACTTGTCGCACTCTCAGTCTCCATGGGAACTTCTGACACCCTCAGTCTCCATGGGAACTTGTCGCACTCTCAGTCTCCATGCGAACTTGTCGCACTCTCAGTCTCCATGGGAACTTGTCGCACTCTCAATCTCCATGGGAACTGGTCACACTCTCAGTCTACATGGAAACTTGTCACACTCTCAGTCTCCATGGGAACTTATCACACTCTCAATCTCCATGGGAACTTGTCACACTCTCAGTCTACATGGAAACGTGTCACACTCTCAGTCTCCATGGGAACTTGTCACACTCTCAGTCTACATGAGAACTTGTCACACTCTCAGTCTCCATGGGAACTTGTCACAGTCTCAGTCTACATGGGAGCTTGTCGCACTCTGAGTCTCCATGGGAACTTATCACACTCTCAGTCTCCATGGGAACTTGTCACACTCTCAGTTTACATGGGAACTTGTCACACTGTCAGTCTCCATGGGAACCTTTCACTCTCTCAGTCTACATTGGAACTTGTCGCACTCTCAGCCTCCATGGGAGCATGTGACACTCTCAAACTCCATGGGAACTTGTCGCACTCTCAGTCTCCATGGGAACTTGTCGCACTCACAGTCTCAGTGGGAACTGGTCACACTCTCAGTCTCCATGGGAACGTTTCACTCTCTCAGTCTACATGGGAACTTGTCGCACTCTCAGTCTCCATGGGAACTTGTCGCACTCTCAGTCTCAATGGGAACTTGTCGCACTCTCAGTCTCCATGGGAACTTCTGACACTCTCAGTCTCCATGGGAACTTGTCGCACTCTCAGTCTCCATAGGAACATCTCACATCTCAGTCTCCATGGGAACTTGTCGCACTCACAGTCTCAGTGGGAACTGGTCACACTCTCAATCTACATGGGAACTTGTCACACTGCCAGTCTCCATGGGAACTTCTCACACTCTCAGTCTACATGGGAACTTGTCACACTCTCAGACTCCATTTGAACTTCTCACACTCTCAGGCTCCGTGGGAACTTGTCACACTCTGAGCCTCCATGGGAACTTGTCGCACTCTCAGTGTACATGGGAACTTGTCGCACTCTCAGTCTCCATGGGAACTTCTGACACTCTCAGTCTCCATGGGAACTTGTCACACTCTCAGTCTCCATGGGAACGTGTCACTCTCTCAGTTGACATGGTAACTTGTCGCACTCTCAATCTCCATGGGAACTTGTCGCACTCTCAGTCTCAATGGGAACTTGTCGCACTCTCAGTCTCCATGGGAACTTCTGACACTCTCAGTCTCCATTGGAACTTGTCGCACTCTCAGTCTCCATAGGAACTTCTCACATCTCAGTCTCCATGGGAACTTGTCACACTCTCAATCTACATGGGAACTTGTCACACTCTCAGTCTCCATGGGAACTTCTCACACTCTCAGTCTACATGGGAACTTGTCACACTCTCAGACTCCATGGGAACTTGTCACACTCTCAGGCTCCATGGGAACTTGTCACACTCTCAGCCTCCATGGGAACTTGTCACACTCTCAGTCTGCATCAGAACTTTTTTCACACTCTCAGTCTACATGAGAGCTTGTCACACTCTCAGTCTCCATGGGAACTTGTCACACTCTCAGTCTCCATGGGAACTTGTTACACTGTCAGTCTACATGAGAACTTGTCACACTCTCAGTCTACATGGGAACTTGTCACAATCTCACTCTCCATGGGAACTTGTCACAGTCTCAGTCTACATGAGAACTTTTCACACTCTCAGTCTCCATGGGAACGTGTCACACTCTCAGTCTACATGGCAACTTAACGCACTCTCAGTCTCCATGGGAACTTGTCGCACTCTCAGTCTCCATGCGAACTTGTCGCACTCTCAGTCTCCATGGGAACCTGTCGCACTCGCAGTCTCAGTGGGAACTGGTCACACGCTCAGTCTCCGTGGGAACTTGTCACGCTCTCAGTCTCTCTGGGAACTTGTCACACTCTCGGTCTCCATGGGAACCTGTCACACTCTCTGCCTCCATGGGAGCATGTGACACTCTCAAACTCCATGGGAACTTGTCGCACTCTCAGTCTCCATGGGAACTTGTCGCACTCTCAGTCTCAGTGGTAACTGGTCACACGCTCAGTCTCCGTGGGAACTTGTCACGCTCTCAGTCTCCCTGGGAACTTGTCACACTCTCAGTCTCCATGGGAACCTGTCACACTCTCAGCCTCCATGGGAGCTTGTGACACTCTCAAACTCCATGGGAACTTGTCGCACTCTCAGTCTCCATGGGAACTTGTCACACTCTCAGTCTCCATGGGAACTTCTGACGCTCTCAGTCTCCATGGGAACTTGTCACACTCTCAGTCTCCATGGGAACTTGACACACTCTCAGTGTACATGGGAACCTGTCACACTCTCAGTCTCCACGGGAACTTGTCACACTCTGTCTCCATGGGAACCTGTCACACTCTCAGTCTCCATGGGAACCTGTCACACTCTCTGCCTCCATGGGAGCATGTGACACTCTCAAACTCCATGGGAACTTGTCGCACTCTCAGTCTCCATGGGAACTTGTCGCACTCTCAGTCTCAGTGGGAACTGGTCACACGCTCAGTCTCCGTGGGAACTTGTCACGCTCTCAGACTCCCTGGGAACTTGTCACACTCTCAGTCTCCATGGGAACCTGTCACACTCTCAGCCTCCATGGGAGCTTGTGACACTCTCAAACTCCATGGGAACTTGTCACACTCTCAGTCTCCATGGGAACTTGTCACACTCTCAGTCTCCATGGGAACTTCTGACGCTCTCAGTCTCCATGGGAACTTGTCACACTCTCAGTCTCCATGGGAACTTGACACACTCTCAGTGTACATGGGAACCTGTCACACTCTCAGTCTCCACGGGAACTTGTCACACTCTGTCTCCATGGGAACCTGTCACACTCTCAGTCTCCATGGGAACTTGTCACACTCTCAGTCTACATGGAAACTTCTCACACTCTCAGTCTCTATGGGAACTTGTCACACTCTCAGTCTACATGAGAACTTGTCACGCTCTCAGTCTCCCTGGGAACTTGTCACACTCTCAGTCTCCATGGGAACCTGTCACACTCTCAGCCTCCCTGGGAGCTTGTGACACTCTCAAACTCCATGGGAACTTGTCGCACTCTCAGTCTCCATGGGAACTTGTCACACTCTCAGTCTCCATGGGAAGTTGTCACACTCTCAGTCTTCATGGGAACTTGTCACACTCTCAGTTTACATGGGAACTTGTCACACTCTCAGTCTCCATGGGAACGTGTCACTATCTCAGTTTACATGGGAACTTGTCGCACTCTCAGTCTCCACGGGAACTTGTCGCACTGTCAGTCTCCATGGGAACTTCTGACACTCTCAGTCTCCATGGGAACTTTTCGCACTCTCAGTCTCCATAGGAACTTGTCACATCTCAGTCTCCATGGGAACCTGTCACACTCTCAGTCTCCATGGAACCTGTCACACTCTCAGTCTCCATGGGAGATTGTAACACTCTCAGTCTCCATTGGAACTTGTCACACTCTCTGTCTCCATGGGAACTTGACACACTCTCAGTGTACATGGGAACCTGTCACACTCTCAGTCTCCACGGGAACTTGTCACACTCTGTCTCCATGGGAGCCTGTCACGCTCTCAGTCTCCATGGGAACTTGTCACACTCTCAGTCTACATGGAAACTTGTCACACTCTCAGTCTCTATGGGAACTTGTCACCCTCTCAGTCTACATGAGAACTTGTCACACTCTCAGTCTCCATGGGAACTTGTCACAGTCTCAGTCTACATGGGAGCTTGTCGCACTCTCAGTCTCCATGGGAACTTGTCACACTCTCAGTCTCCATGGGAACTTGTCATACTCTCAGTCTCCATGGGAACTTGTCACACTCTCAGTCTCCATAGGAACGTGTCACTCTCTCAGTCTCCATGGGAACTTGTCGCACTCTCAGTCTCAATGGGAACTTGTCGCACTCTCAGTCTCCATGGGAACTTCTGACACTCTCAGTCTCCATGGGAACTTGTCGCACTCTCAGTCTCCATAGGAACTTCTCACATCTCAGTCTCCATGGGAACTTGTCACACTCTCAATCTACATGGGAACTTGTCACACTGTCAGTCTCCATGGGAACTTCTCACACTCTCAGTCTACATGGGAACCTGTCACACTCTCAGACTCCATGGGAACTTGTCACACTCTCAGGCTCCATGGGAACTTGTCACACTCTCAGCCTCCATGGGAACTTGTCACACTCTCAGTCTGCATCAGAACTTTTTTCACACTCTCAGTCTACATGAGAGCTTGTCACACTCTCAGTCTTCATGGGAACTTGTCACACTCTCAGTCTCCATGGGAACTTGTTACACTGTCAGTCTACATGAGAACTTGCCACACTCTCAGTCTACATGGGAACTTGTCACAATCTCACTCTCCATGGGAACTTGTCACACTCTCAGTCTACATGAGAACTTGTCACACTCTCAGTCTCCATGGGAACGTGTCACACTCTCAGTCTACATGGCAACTTAACGCACTCTCAGACTCCATGGGAACTTGTCGCACTCTCAGTCTCCATGCGAACTTGTCGCACTCTCAGTCTCCATGGGAACTTGTCGCACTCGCAGTCTCAGTGGGAACTGGTCACACGCTCAGTCTCCGTGGGAACTTGTCACGCTCTCAGTCTCTCTGGGAACTTGTCACACTCTCAGTCTCCATGGGAACCTGTCACACTCTCTGCCTCCATGGGAGCATGTGACACACTCAAACTCCATGGGAACTTGTCGCACTCTCAGTCTCCATGGGAACTTGTCGCACTCTCAGTCTCAGTGGTAACTGGTCACACGCTCAGTCTCCGTGGGAACTTGTCACGCTCTCAGTCTCCCTGGGAACTTGTCACTCTCTCAGTCTCCATGGGAACCTGTCACACTCTCAGCCTCCATGGGAGCTTGTGACACTCTCAAACTCCATGGGAACTTGTCGCACTCTCAGTCTCCATCGGAACTTCTGACGCTCTCAGTCTCCATGGGAACTTGTCACACTCTCAGTCTCCATGGGAACTTGACACACTCTCACTGTACATGGGAACCTGTCACACTCTCAGTCTCCACGGGAACTTGTCACACTCTGTCTCCATGGGAACCTGTCACACTCTCAGTCTCCATGGGAACCTGTCACACTCTCTGCCTCCATGGGAGCATGTGACGCTCTCAAACTCCATGGGAACTTGTCGCACTCTCAGTCTCCATGGGAACTTGTCGCACTCTCAGTCTCAGTGGGAACTGGTCACACGCTCAGTCTCCGTGGGAACTTGTCACGCTCTCAGTCTCCCTGGGAACTTGTCACACTCTCAGTCTCCATGGGAACCTGTCACACTCTCAGCCTCCATGGGAGCTTGTGACACTCTCAAACTCCATGGGAACTTGTCGCACTCTCAGTCTCCATGGGAACTTGTCACACTCTCAGTCTCCATGGGAACTTCTGACGCTCTCAGTCTCCATGGGAACTTGTCACACTCTCAGTCTCCATGGGAACTTGACACACTCTCAGTGTACATGGGAACCTGTCACACTCTCAGTCTCCACGGGAACTTGTCACACTCTGTCTCCATGGGAACCTGTCACACTCTCACTCTCCATGGGAACTTGTCACACTCTCAGTCTACATGGAAACTTGTCACACTCTCAGTCTCTATGGGAACTTGTCACACTCTCAGTCTACATGAGAACTTGTCACACTCTCAGTCTTCATGGGAACTTGTCACACTCTCAGTTTACATGGGAACTTGTCACACTCTCAGTCTCCATGGGAACGTGTCACTATCTCAGTCTACATGGGAACTTGTCGCACTCTCAGTCTCCATGGGAACTTGTCGCACTGTCAGTCTCCATGGGAACTTCTGACACTCTCAGTCTCCATGGGAACTTTTCGCACTCTCAGTCTCCATAGGAACTTGTCACATCTCAGTCTCCATGGGAACTTGTCACACTCTCAGTCTCCGTGGGAACCTGTCACACTCTCAGTCTCCATGGGGGCTTGTAACACTCTCAGTCTCCATTGGAACTTGTCACACTCTCAGTCTCCATGGGAACTTGACACACTCTCACTGTACATGGGAACCTGTCACACTCTCAGTCTCCATGGGAACTTGTCACACTCTCAGTCTCCAAGGGAACTTGTCACACTTTAAGTCTCCATGGGAACTTGTCACACTCTCAGTCTCCATGGGAACTTGTCACACTCTCAGTCTACATGGAAACTTGTCACACTCTCAGTCTCTATGGGAACTTGTCACACTCTCAGTCTACATGAGAACTTGTCACACTCTCAGTCTCCATGGGAACTTGTCACAGTCTCAGTCTACATGGGAGCTTGTCGCACTCACAGTCTCCATGGGAACTTGTCACACTCTCAGTCTCCATGGGAACTTGTCATACTCTCAGTCTCCATGGGAACTTGTCACACTCTCAGTCTCCATGGGAACGTGTCACTCTCTCAGTCTACATGGGAACTTGTCGCACTCGCTGTCTTTATGGAAACTTGTCGCACTCTCAGTCTCAATGGGAACTTGTCGCACTCTCAGTCTCCATGGGAACTTCTGACACTCTCAGTCTCCATGGGAACTTGTCGCACTCTCAGTCTCCATAGGAAATACTCACATCTCAGTCTCCATGGGAACTTGACACACTGCCAGTCTCCATGGGAACTTCTCACACTCTCAGTCTACATGGGAACTTGTCACACTCTCAGACTCCATTTGAACTTCTCACACACTCAGGCTCCGTGGGAACTTGTCACACTCTGAGTCTCCATGGGAACGTGTCACTCTCTCAGTGTACATGGGAACTTGTCGCACTCTCAGTCTCCATGGGAACTTCTGACACTCTCAGTCTCCATGGGAACTTTTCGCACTCTCAGTCTCCATAGGAACTTGTCACATCTGAGTCTACATGGGAACTTGTCACAATCTCAGTCTCCATGGGAACTTGTCACTCTCTCAGTCTACATGAGAACTTGTCACACTCTCAGTCTCCATGGGAACCTGTCACACTCTCAGTCTCCATGGGAACTTATCACACTCTCAATCTCCATGGGAACTTGTCACACTCTCAGTCTACATGGAAACTTGTCACACTCTCAGTCTCCATGGGAACTTGTCACACTCTCAGTTTACATGGGAACTTGTCACACTGTCAGTCTCCATGGGAACCTTTCACTCTCTCAGTCTACATTGGAACTTGTCGCACTCTCAGTCTCCATGGGAACTTCTGACACTCTCAGTCTCCATGGGAACTTGTCGCACTCTCAGTCTCCATGCGAACTTGTCGCACTCTCAGTCTCCATGGGAACTTGTCACACTCTCAGTCTCCATGGGAACCTGTCACACTCTCAGACTCCATGGGAGCTTGTAACACTCTCAGTCTCCATGGGAACTTGTCACACTCTCAGTCTCCATGGGAACTTGACACACTCTCAGTGTACATGGGAACCTGTCACACTCTCAGTCTCCACGGGAACTTGTCACACTCTGTCTCCATGGGAACCTGTCACACTCTCAGTCTCCATGGGAACTTGTCACACTCTCAGTCTCCATGGAAACTTGTCACACTTTCAGTCTCTATGGGAACTTGTCACACTCTCAGTCTACATGAGAACTTGTCACACTCTCAGTCTCCATGGGAACTTGTCACAGTCTCAGTCTACATGGGAGCTTGTCGCACTCACAGTCTCCATGGGAACTTGTCACACTCTCAGTCTCCATGGGAACTTGTCACACTGCCAGTCTCCATGGGAACTTCTCACACTCTCAGTCTACATGGGAACTTGTCACACTCTCAGACTCCATTTGAACTCACACTCTCAGGCTCCGTGGGAACTTGTTCACACTCTGAGTCTCCATGGGAACGTGTCACTCTCTCAGTGTACATGGGAACTTGTCCCACTCTCATTCTCCATGGGAACTTCTGACACTCTCAGTCTCCATGGGAACTTTTCGCACTCTCAGTCTCCATAGGAACTTGTCACATCTGAGTCTACATGGGAAATTGTCACAATCTCAGTCTCCATGGGAACTTGTCACTCTCTCAGTCTACATGAGAACTTGTCACACTCTCAGTCTCCATGGGAACCTGTCACACTCTCAGTCTCCATGGGAACTTATCACACTCTCAATCTCCATGGGAACTTGTCACACTCTCAGTCTACATGGAAACTTGTCACACTCTCAGTCTCCATGGGAACTTGTCACACTCTCAGTCTACATGAGAACTTGTCACACTCTCAGTCTCCATGGGAACTTGTCACAGTCTCAGTCTACATGTGAGCTTGTCGCACTCTGAGTCTCCATGGGAACTTGTCACACTCTCAGTCTCCATGGGAACTTGTCACACTCTCAGTTTACATGGGAACTTGTCACACTGTCAGTCTCCATGGGAACCTTTCACTCTCTCAGTCTACATGGGAACTTGTCGCACTCTCAGTCTCCATGGGAACTTCTGACACCCTCAGTCTCCATGGGAACTTGTCGCACTCTCAGTCTCCATGCGAACTTGTCGCACTCTCAGTCTCCATGGGAACTTGTCGCACTCTCAATCTCCATGGGAACTTGTCACACTCTCAGTCTACATGGAAACTTGTCACACTCTCAGTCTCCATGGGAACTTATCACACTCTCAATCTCCATGGGAACTTGTCACACTCTCAGTCTACATGGAAACTTGTCACACTCTCAGTCTCCATGGGAACTTGTCACACTCTCAGTCTACATGAGAACTTGTCACACTCTCAGTCTCCATGGGAACTTGTCACAGTCTCAGTCTACATGGGAGCTTGTCGCACTCTGAGTCTCCATGGGAACTTATCACACTCTCAGTCTCCATGGGAACTTGTCACACTCTCAGTTTACATGGGAACTTGTCACACTGTCAGTCTCCATGGGAACCTTTCACTCTCTCAGTCTACATTGGAACTTGTCGCACTCTCAGCCTCCATGGGAGCATGTGACACTCTCAAACTCCATGGGAACTTGTCGCACTCTCAGTCTCCATGGGAACTTGTCGCACTCACAGTCTCAGTGGGAACTGGTCACACTCTCAGTCTCCATGGGAACGTTTCACTCTCTCAGTCTACATGGGAACTTGTCGCACTCTCAGTCTCCATGGGAACTTGTCGCACTCTCAGTCTCAATGGGAACTTGTCGCACTCTCAGTCTCCATGGGAACTTCTGACACTCTCAGTCTCCATGGGAACTTGTCGCACTCTCAGTCTCCATAGGAACATCTCACATCTCAGTCTCCATGGGAACTTGTCGCACTCACAGTCTCAGTGGGAACTGGTCACACTCTCAATCTACATGGGAACTTGTCACACTGCCAGTCTCCATGGGAACTTCTCACACTCTCAGTCTACATGGGAACTTGTCACACTCTCAGACTCCATTTGAACTTCTCACACTCTCAGGCTCCGTGGGAACTTGTCACACTCTGAGCCTCCATGGGAACTTGTCGCACTCTCAGTGTACATGGGAACTTGTCGCACTCTCAGTCTCCATGGGAACTTGTCACATCTCAGTCTCCATGGGAACTTGTCACACTCTCAGTCTCCGTGGGAACCTGTCACACTCTCAGTCTCCATGGGGGCTTGTAACACTCTCAGTCTCCATTGGAACTTGTCACACTCTCAGTCTCCATGGGAACTTGACACACTCTCACTGTACATGGGAACCTGTCACACTCTCAGTCTCCATGGGAACTTGTCACACTCTCAGTCTCCAAGGGAACTTGTCACACTTTAAGTCTCCATGGGAACTTGTCACACTCTCAGTCTCCATGGGAACTTGTCACACTCTCAGTCTACATGGAAACTTGTCACACTCTCAGTCTCTATGGGAACTTGTCACACTCTCAGTCTACATGAGAACTTGTCACACTCTCAGTCTCCATGGGAACTTGTCACAGTCTCAGTCTACATGGGAGCTTGTCGCACTCACAGTCTCCATGGGAACTTGTCACACTCTCAGTCTCCATGGGAACTTGTCATACTCTCAGTCTCCATGGGAACTTGTCACACTCTCAGTCTCCATGGGAACGTGTCACTCTCTCAGTCTACATGGGAACTTGTCGCACTCGCTGTCTCCATGGAAACTTGTCGCACTCTCAGTCTCAATGGGAACTTGTCGCACTCTCAGTCTCCATGGGAACTTCTGACACTCTCAGTCTCCATGGGAACTTGTCGCACTCTCAGTCTCCATAGGAAATACTCACATCTCAGTCTCCATGGGAACTTGACACACTGCCAGTCTCCATGGGAACTTCTCACACTCTCAGTCTACATGGGAACTTGTCACACTCTCAGACTCCATTTGAACTTCTCACACACTCAGGCTCCGTGGGAACTTGTCACACTCTGAGTCTCCATGGGAACGTGTCACTCTCTCAGTGTACATGGGAACTTGTCGCACTCTCAGTCTCCATGGGAACTTCTGACACTCTCAGTCTCCATGGGAACTTTTCGCACTCTCAGTCTCCATAGGAACTTGTCACATCTGAGTCTACATGGGAACTTGTCACAATCTCAGTCTCCATGGGAACTTGTCACTCTCTCAGTCTACATGAGAACTTGTCACACTCTCAGTCTCCATGGGAACCTGTCACACTCTCAGTCTCCATGGGAACTTATCACACTCTCAATCTCCATGGGACCCTTGTCACACTCTCAGTCTACATGGAAACTTGTCACACTCTCAGTCTCCATGGGAACTTGTCACACTCTCAGTTTACATGGGAACTTGTCACACTGTCAGTCTCCATGGGAACCTTTCACTCTCTCAGTCTACATTGGAACTTGTCGCACTCTCAGTCTCCATGGGAACTTCTGACACTCTCAGTCTCCATGGGAACTTGTCGCACTCTCAGTCTCCATGCGAACTTGTCGCACTCTCAGTCTCCATGGGAACTTGTCACACTCTCAGTCTCCATGGGAACCTGTCACACTCTCAGACTCCATGGGAGCTTGTAACACTCTCAGTCTCCATGGGAACTTGTCACACTCTCAGTCTCCATGGGAACTTGACACACTCTCAGTGTACATGGGAACCTGTCACACTCTCAGTCTCCACGGGAACTTGTCACACTCTGTCTCCATGGGAACCTGTCACACTCTCAGTCTCCATGGGAACTTGTCACACTCTCAGTCTCCATGGAAACTTGTCACACTTTCAGTCTCTATGGGAACTTGTCACACTCTCAGTCTACATGAGAACTTGTCACACTCTCAGTCTCCATGGGAACTTGTCACAGTCTCAGTCTACATGGGAGCTTGTCGCACTCACAGTCTCCATGGGAACTTGTCACACTCTCAGTCTCCATGGGAACTTGTCACACTGCCAGTCTCCATGGGAACTTCTCACACTCTCAGTCTACATGGGAACTTGTCACACTCTCAGACTCCATTTGAACTCACACTCTCAGGCTCCGTGGGAACTTGTCACACTCTGAGTCTCCATGGGAACGTGTCACTCTCTCAGTGTACATGGGAACTTGTCCCACTCTCATTCTCCATGGGAACTTCTGACACTCTCAGTCTCCATGGGAACTTTTCGCACTCTCAGTCTCCATAGGAACTTGTCACATCTGAGTCTACATGGGAAATTGTCACAATCTCAGTCTCCATGGGAACTTGTCACTCTCTCAGTCTACATGAGAACTTGTCACACTCTCAGTCTCCATGGGAACCTGTCACACTCTCAGTCTCCATGGGAACTTATCACACTCTCAATCTCCATGGGAACTTGTCACACTCTCAGTCTACATGGAAACTTGTCACACTCTCAGTCTCCATGGGAACTTGTCACACTCTCAGTCTACATGAGAACTTGTCACACTCTCAGTCTCCATGGGAACTTGTCACAGTCTCAGTCTACATGTGAGCTTGTCGCACTCTGAGTCTCCATGGGAACTTGTCACACTCTCAGTCTCCATGGGAACTTGTCACACTCTCAGTTTACATGGGAACTTGTCACACTGTCAGTCTCCATGGGAACCTTTCACTCTCTCAGTCTACATGGGAACTTGTCGCACTCTCAGTCTCCATGGGAACTTCTGACACCCTCAGTCTCCATGGGAACTTGTCGCACTCTCAGTCTCCATGCGAACTTGTCGCACTCTCAGTCTCCATGGGAACTTGTCGCACTCTCAATCTCCATGGGAACTTGTCACACTCTCAGTCTACATGGAAACTTGTCACACTCTCAGTCTCCATGGGAACTTATCACACTCTCAATCTCCATGGGAACTTGTCACACTCTCAGTCTACATGGAAACTTGTCACACTCTCAGTCTCCATGGGAACTTGTCACACTCTCAGTCTACATGAGAACTTGTCACACTCTCAGTCTCCATGGGAACTTGTCACAGTCTCAGTCTACATGGGAGCTTGTCGCGCTCTGAGTCTCCATGGGAACTTATCACACTCTCAGTCTCCATGGGAACTTGTCACACTCTCAGTTTACATGGGAACTTGTCACACTGTCAGTCTCCATGGGAACCTTTCACTCTCTCAGTCTACATTGGAACTTGTCGCACTCTCAGCCTCCATGGGAGCATGTGACACTCTCAAACTCCATGGGAACTTGTCGCACTCTCAGTCTCCATGGGAACTTGTCGCACTCACAGTCTCAGTGGGAACTGGTCACACTCTCAGTCTCCATGGGAACGTTTCACTCTCTCAGTCTACATGGGAACTTGTCGCACTCTCAGTCTCCATGGGAACTTGTCGCACTCTCAGTCTCAATGGGAACTTGTCGCACTCTCAGTCTCCATGGGAACTTCTGACACTCTCAGTCTCCATGGGAACTTGTCGCACTCTCAGTCTCCATAGGAACATCTCACATCTCAGTCTCCATGGGAACTTGTCGCACTCACAGTCTCAGTGGGAACTGGTCACACTCTCAATCTACATGGGAACTTGTCACACTGCCAGTCTCCATGGGAACTTCTCACACTCTCAGTCTACATGGGAACTTGTCACACTCTCAGACTCCATTTGAACTTCTCACACTCTCAGGCTCCGTGGGAACTTGTCACACTCTGAGCCTCCATGGGAACTTGTCGCACTCTCAGTGTACATGGGAACTTGTCACACTCTCAGTCTCCATGGGAACTTCTGACACTCTCAGTCTCCATGGGAACTTGTCACACTCTCAGTCTCCATGGGAACGTGTCACTCTCTCAGTTGACATGGTAACATGTCGCACTCTCAATCTCCATGGGAACTTGTCGCACTCTCAGTCTCAATGGGAACTTGTCGCACTCTCAGTCTCCATGGGAACTTCTGACACTCTCAGTCTCCATTGGAACTTGTCGCACTCTCAGTCTCCATAGGAACTTCTCACATCTCAGTCTCCATGGGAACTTGTCACACTCTCAATCTACATGGGAACTTGTCACACTCTCAGTCTCCATGGGAACTTCTCACACTCTCAGTCTACATGGGAACTTGTCACACTCTCAGACTCCATGGGAACTTGTCACACTCTCAGGCTCCATGGGAACTTGTCACACTCTCAGCCTCCATGGGAACTTGTCACACTCTCAGTCTGCATCAGAACTTTTTTCACACTCTCAGTCTACATGAGAGCTTGTCACACTCTCAGTCTCCATGGGAACTTGTCACACTCTCAGTCTCCATGGGAACTTGTTACACTGTCAGTCTACATGAGAACTTGTCACACTCTCAGTCTACATGGGAACTTGTCACAATCTCACTCTCCATGGGAACTTGTCACAGTCTCAGTCTACATGAGAACTTGTCACACTCTCAGTCTCCATGGGAACGTGTCACACTCTCAGTCTACATGGCAACTTAACGCACTCTCAGTCTCCATGGGAACTTGTCGCACTCTCAGTCTCCATGCGAACTTGTCGCACTCTCAGTCTCCATGGGAACTTGTCGCACTCGCAGTCTCAGTGGGAACTGGTCACACGCTCAGTCTCCGTGGGAACTTGTCACGCTCTCAGTCTCTCTGGGAACTTGTCACACTCTCGGTCTCCATGGGAACCTGTCACACTCTCTGCCTCCATGGGAGCATGTGACACTCTCAAACTCCATGGGAACTTGTCGCACTCTCAGTCTCCATGGGAACTTGTCGCACTCTCAGTCTCAGTGGTAACTGGTCACACGCTCAGTCTCCGTGGGAACTTGTCACGCTCTCAGTCTCCCTGGGAACTTGTCACACTCTCAGTCTCCATGGGAACCTGTCACACTCTCAGCCTCCATGGGAGCTTGTGACACTCTCAAACTCCATGGGAACTTGTCGCACTCTCAGTCTCCATGGGAACTTGTCACACTCTCAGTCTCCATGGGAACTTCTGACGCTCTCAGTCTCCATGGGAACTTGTCACACTCTCAGTCTCCATGGGAACTTGACACACTCTCAGTGTACATGGGAACCTGTCACACTCTCAGTCTCCACGGGAACTTGTCACACTCTGTCTCCATGGGAACCTGTCACACTCTCAGTCTCCATGGGAACCTGTCACACTCTCTGCCTCCATGGGAGCATGTGACACTCTCAAACTCCATGGGAACTTGTCGCACTCTCAGTCTCCATGGGAACTTGTCGCACTCTCAGTCTCAGTGGGAACTGGTCACACGCTCAGTCTCCGTGGGAACTTGTCACGCTCTCAGACTCCCTGGGAACTTGTCACACTCTCAGTCTCCATGGGAACCTGTCACACTCTCAGCCTCCATGGGAGCTTGTGACACTCTCAAACTCCATGGGAACTTGTCACACTCTCAGTCTCCATGGGAACTTGTCACACTCTCAGTCTCCATGGGAACTTCTGACGCTCTCAGTCTCCATGGGAACTTGTCACACTCTCAGTCTCCATGGGAACTTGACACACTCTCAGTGTACATGGGAACCTGTCACACTCTCAGTCTCCACGGGAACTTGTCACACTCTGTCTCCATGGGAACCTGTCACACTCTCAGTCTCCATGGGAACTTGTCACACTCTCAGTCTACATGGAAACTTCTCACACTCTCAGTCTCTATGGGAACTTGTCACACTCTCAGTCTACATGAGAACTTGTCACGCTCTCAGTCTCCCTGGGAACTTGTCACACTCTCAGTCTCCATGGGAACCTGTCACACTCTCAGCCTCCCTGGG
The DNA here is from genome assembly GCF_030028105.1 of Mobula birostris. Classification (NCBI taxonomy): domain Eukaryota; kingdom Metazoa; phylum Chordata; class Chondrichthyes; order Myliobatiformes; family Myliobatidae; genus Mobula; species Mobula birostris. The sequence continues at coordinate 131,402 of NW_027278545.1, read as the reverse complement.
AGCTTGTGACACTCTCAAACTCCATGGGAACTTGTCGCACTCTCAGTCTCCATGGGAACTTGTCACACTCTCAGTCTCCATGGGAAGTTGTCACACTCTCAGTCTTCATGGGAACTTGTCACACTCTCAGTTTACATGGGAACTTGTCACACTCTCAGTCTCCATGGGAACGTGTCACTATCTCAGTTTACATGGGAACTTGTCGCACTCTCAGTCTCCACGGGAACTTGTCGCACTGTCAGTCTCCATGGGAACTTCTGACACTCTCAGTCTCCATGGGAACTTTTCGCACTCTCAGTCTCCATAGGAACTTGTCACATCTCAGTCTCCATGGGAACCTGTCACACTCTCAGTCTCCATGGGAACCTGTCACACTCTCAGTCTCCATGGGAGATTGTAACACTCTCAGTCTCCATTGGAACTTGTCACACTCTCTGTCTCCATGGGAACTTGACACACTCTCAGTGTACATGGGAACCTGTCACACTCTCAGTCTCCACGGGAACTTGTCACACTCTGTCTCCATGGGAGCCTGTCACGCTCTCAGTCTCCATGGGAACTTGTCACACTCTCAGTCTACATGGAAACTTGTCACACTCTCAGTCTCTATGGGAACTTGTCACCCTCTCAGTCTACATGAGAACTTGTCACACTCTCAGTCTCCATGGGAACTTGTCACAGTCTCAGTCTACATGGGAGCTTGTCGCACTCTCAGTCTCCATGGGAACTTGTCACACTCTCAGTCTCCATGGGAACTTGTCATACTCTCAGTCTCCATGGGAACTTGTCACACTCTCAGTCTCCATAGGAACGTGTCACTCTCTCAGTCTCCATGGGAACTTGTCGCACTCTCAGTCTCAATGGGAACTTGTCGCACTCTCAGTCTCCATGGGAACTTGTCACACTCTCAGTCTACATGAGAACTTGTCACACTCTCAGTCTCCATGGGAACTTGTCACAGTCTCAGTCTACATGTGAGCTTGTCGCACTCTGAGTCTCCATGGGAACTTGTCACACTCTCAGTCTCCATGGGAACTTGTCACACTCTCAGTTTCCATGGGAACTTGTCACACTGTCAGTCTCCATGGGAACCTTTCACTCTCTCAGTCTACATGGGAACTTGTCGCACTCTCAGTCTCCATGGGAACTTCTGACACCCTCAGTCTCCATGGGAACTTGTCGCACTCTCAGTCTCCATGCGAACTTGTCGCACTCTCAGTCTCCATGGGAACTTGTCGCACTCTCAATCTCCATGGGAACTTGTCACACTCTCAGTCTACATGGAAACTTGTCACACTCTCAGTCTCCATGGGAACTTATCACACTCTCAATCTCCATGGGAACTTGTCACACTCTCAGTCTACATGGAAACTTGTCACACTCTCAGTCTCCATGGGAACTTGTCACACTCTCAGTCTACATGAGAACTTGTCACACTCTCAGTCTCCATGGGAACTTGTCACAGTCTCAGTCTACATGGGAGCTTGTCGCACTCTGAGTCTCCATGGGAACTTATCACACTCTCAGTCTCCATGGGAACTTGTCACACTCTCAGTTTACATGGGAACTTGTCACACTGTCAGTCTCCATGGGAACCTTTCACTCTCTCAGTCTACATTGGAACTTGTCGCACTCTCAGCCTCCATGGGAGCATGTGACACTCTCAAACTCCATGGGAACTTGTCGCACTCTCAGTCTCCATGGGAACTTGTCGCACTCACAGTCTCAGTGGGAACTGGTCACACTCTCAGTCTCCATGGGAACGTTTCACTCTCTCAGTCTACATGGGAACTTGTCGCACTCTCAGTCTCCATGGGAACTTGTCGCACTCTCAGTCTCAATGGGAACTTGTCGCACTCTCAGTCTCCATGGGAACTTCTGACACTCTCAGTCTCCATGGGAACTTGTCGCACTCTCAGTCTCCATAGGAACATCTCACATCTCAGTCTCCATGGGAACTTGTCGCACTCACAGTCTCAGTGGGAACTGGTCACACTCTCAATCTACATGGGAACTTGTCACACTGCCAGTCTCCATGGGAACTTCTCACACTCTCAGTCTACATGGGAACTTGTCACACTCTCAGACTCCATTTGAACTTCTCACACTCTCAGGCTCCGTGGGAACTTGTCACACTCTGAGCCTCCATGGGAACTTGTCGCACTCTCAGTGTACATGGGAACTTGTCGCACTCTCAGTCTCCATGGGAACTTCTGACACTCTCAGTCTCCATGGGAACTTGTCACACTCTCAGTCTCCATGGGAACGTGTCACTCTCTCAGTTGACATGGTAACTTGTCGCACTCTCAATCTCCATGGGAACTTGTCGCACTCTCAGTCTCAATGGGAACTTGTCGCACTCTCAGTCTCCATGGGAACTTCTGACACTCTCAGTCTCCATTGGAACTTGTCGCACTCTCAGTCTCCATAGGAACTTCTCACATCTCAGTCTCCATGGGAACTTGTCACACTCTCAATCTACATGGGAACTTGTCACACTCTCAGTCTCCATGGGAACTTCTCACACTCTCAGTCTACATGGGAACTTGTCACACTCTCAGACTCCATGGGAACTTGTCACACTCTCAGGCTCCATGGGAACTTGTCACACTCTCAGCCTCCATGGGAACTTGTCACACTCTCAGTCTGCATCAGAACTTTTTTCACACTCTCAGTCTACATGAGAGCTTGTCACACTCTCAGTCTCCATGGGAACTTGTCACACTCTCAGTCTCCATGGGAACTTGTTACACTGTCAGTCTACATGAGAACTTGTCACACTCTCAGTCTACATGGGAACTTGTCACAATCTCATTCTCCATGGGAACTTGTCACAGTCTCAGTCTACATGAGAACTTGTCACACTCTCAGTCTCCATGGGAACGTGTCACACTCTCAGTCTACATGGCAACTTAACGCACTCTCAGTCTCCATGGGAACTTGTCGCACTCTCAGTCTCCATGCGAACTTGTCGCACTCTCAGTCTCCATGGGAACTTGTCGCACTCGCAGTCTCAGTGGGAACTGGTCACACGCTCAGTCTCCGTGGGAACTTGTCACGCTCTCAGTCTCTCTGGGAACTTGTCACACTCTCGGTCTCCATGGGAACCTGTCACACTCTCTGCCTCCATGGGAGCATGTGACACTCTCAAACTCCATGGGAACTTGTCGCACTCTCAGTCTCCATGGGAACTTGTCGCACTCTCAGTCTCAGTGGTAACTGGTCACACGCTCAGTCTCCGTGGGAACTTGTCACGCTCTCAGTCTCCCTGGGAACTTGTCACACTCTCAGTCTCCATGGGAACCTGTCACACTCTCAGCCTCCATGGGAGCTTGTGACACTCTCAAACTCCATGGGAACTTGTCGCACTCTCAGTCTCCATGGGAACTTGTCACACTCTCAGTCTCCATGGGAACTTCTGACGCTCTCAGTCTCCATGGGAACTTGTCACACTCTCAGTCTCCATGGGAACTTGACACACTCTCAGTGTACATGGGAACCTGTCACACTCTCAGTCTCCACGGGAACTTGTCACTCTCTGTCTCCATGGGAACCTGTCACACTCTCAGTCTCCATGGGAACTTGTCACACTCTCAGTCTACATGGAAACTTCTCACACTCTCAGTCTCTATGGGAACTTGTCACACTCTCAGTCTACATGAGAACTTGTCACGCTCTCAGTCTCCCTGGGAACTTGTCACACTCTCAGTCTCCATGGGAACCTGTCACACTCTCAGCCTCCCTGGGAGCTTGTGACACTCTCAAACTCCATGGGAACTTGTCGCACTCTCAGTCTCCATGGGAACTTGTCACACTCTCAGTCTCCATGGGAAGTTGTCACACTCTCAGTCTTCATGGGAACTTGTCACACTCTCAGTTTACATGGGAACTTGTCACACTCTCAGTCTCCATGGGAACGTGTCACTATCTCAGTTTACATGGGAACTTGTCGCACTCTCAGTCTCCACGGGAACTTGTCGCACTGTCAGTCTCCATGGGAACTTCTGACACTCTCAGTCTCCATGGGAACTTTTCGCACTCTCAGTCTCCATAGGAACTTGTCACATCTCAGTCTCCATGGGAACCTGTCACACTCTCAGTCTACATGGGAACCTGTCACACTCTCAGTCTCCATGGGAGATTGTAACACTCTCAGTCTCCATTGGAACTTGTCACACTCTCTGTCTCCATGGGAACTTGACACACTCTCAGTGTACATGGGAACCTGTCACACTCTCAGTCTCCACGGGAACTTGTCACACTCTGTCTCCATGGGAGCCTGTCACGCTCTCAGTCTCCATGGGAACTTGTCACACTCTCAGTCTACATGGAAACTTGTCACACTCTCAGTCTCTATGGGAACTTGTCACCCTCTCAGTCTACATGAGAACTTGTCACACTCTCAGTCTCCATGGGAACTTGTCACAGTCTCAGTCTACATGGGAGCTTGTCGCACTCTCAGTCTCCATGGGAACTTGTCACACTCTCAGTCTCCATGGGAACTTGTCATACTCTCAGTCTCCATGGGAACTTGTCACACTCTCAGTCTCCATAGGAACGTGTCACTCTCTCAGTCTCCATGGGAACTTGTCGCACTCTCAGTCTCAATGGGAACTTGTCGCACTCTCAGTCTCCATGGGAACTTCTGACACTCTCAGTCTCCATGGGAACTTGTCGCACTCTCAGTCTCCATAGGAACTTCTCACATCTCAGTCTCCATGGGAACTTGTCACACTCTCAATCTACATGGGAACTTGTCACACTGTCAGTCTCCATGGGAACTTCTCACACTCTCAGTCTACATGGGAACCTGTCACGCTCTCAGACTCCATGGGAACTTGTCACACTCTCAGGCTCCATGGGAACTTGTCACACTCTCAGCCTCCATGGGAACTTGTCACACTCTCAGTCTGCATCAGAACTTTTTTCACACTCTCAGTCTACATGAGAGCTTGTCACACTCTCAGTCTTCATGGGAACTTGTCACACTCTCAGTCTCCATGGGAACTTGTTACACTGTCAGTCTACATGAGAACTTGCCACACTCTCAGTCTACATGGGAACTTGTCACAATCTCACTCTCCATGGGAACTTGTCACACTCTCAGTCTACATGAGAACTTGTCACACTCTCAGTCTCCATGGGAACGTGTCACACTCTCAGTCTACATGGCAACTTAACGCACTCTCAGACTCCATGGGAACTTGTCGCACTCTCAGTCTCCATGCGAACTTGTCGCACTCTCAGTCTCCATGGGAACTTGTCGCACTCGCAGTCTCAGTGGGAACTGGTCACACGCTCAGTCTCCGTGGGAACTTGTCACGCTCTCAGTCTCTCTGGGAACTTGTCACACTCTCAGTCTCCATGGGAACCTGTCACACTCTCTGCCTCCATGGGAGCATGTGACACTCTCAAACTCCATGGGAACTTGTCGCACTCTCAGTCTCCATGGGAACTTGTCGCACTCTCAGTCTCAGTGGTAACTGGTCACACGCTCAGTCTCCGTGGGAACTTGTCACGCTCTCAGTCTCCCTGGGAACTTGTCACTCTCTCAGTCTCCATGGGAACCTGTCACACTCTCAGCCTCCATGGGAGCTTGTGACACTCTCAAACTCCATGGGAACTTGTCGCACTCTCAGTCTCCATCGGAACTTCTGACGCTCTCAGTCTCCATGGGAACTTGTCACACTCTCAGTCTCCATGGGAACTTGACACACTCTCACTGTACATGGGAACCTGTCACACTCTCAGTCTCCACGGGAACTTGTCACACTCTGTCTCCATGGGAACCTGTCACACTCTCAGTCTCCATGGGAACCTGTCACACTCTCTGCCTCCATGGGAGCATGTGACACTCTCAAACTCCATGGGAACTTGTCGCACTCTCAGTCTCCATGGGAACTTGTCGCACTCTCAGTCTCAGTGGGAACTGGTCACACGCTCAGTCTCCGTGGGAACTTGTCACGCTCTCAGTCTCCCTGGGAACTTGTCACACTCTCAGTCTCCATGGGAACCTGTCACACTCTCAGCCTCCATGGGAGCTTGTGACACTCTCAAACTCCATGGGAACTTGTCGCACTCTCAGTCTCCATGGGAACTTGTCACACTCTCAGTCTCCATGGGAACTTCTGACGCTCTCAGTCTCCATGGGAACTTGTCACACTCTCAGTCTCCATGGGAACTTGACACACTCTCAGTGTACATGGGAACCTGTCACACTCTCAGTCTCCACGGGAACTTGTCACACTCTGTCTCCATGGGAACCTGTCACACTCTCAGTCTCCATGGGAACTTGTCACACTCTCAGTCTACATGGAAACTTGTCACACTCTCAGTCTCTATGGGAACTTGTCACACTCTCAGTCTACATGAGAACTTGTCACACTCTCAGTCTTCATGGGAACTTGTCACACTCTCAGTTTACATGGGAACTTGTCACACTCTCAGTCTCCATGGGAACGTGTCACTATCTCAGTCTACATGGGAACTTGTCGCACTCTCAGTCTCCATGGGAACTTGTCGCACTGTCAGTCTCCATGGGAACTTCTGACACTCTCAGTCTCCATGGGAACTTTTCGCACTCTCAGTCTCCATAGGAACTTGTCACATCTCAGTCTCCATGGGAACTTGTCACACTCTCAGTCTCCGTGGGAACCTGTCACTCTCTCAGTCTCCATGGGGGCTTGTAACACTCTCAGTCTCCATTGGAACTTGTCACACTCTCAGTCTCCATGGGAACTTGACACACTCTCACTGTACATGGGAACCTGTCACACTCTCAGTCTCCATGGGAACTTGTCACACTCTCAGTCTCCAAGGGAACTTGTCACACTTTAAGTCTCCATGGGAACTTGTCACACTCTCAGTCTCCATGGGAACTTGTCACACTCTCAGTCTACATGGAAACTTGTCACACTCTCAGTCTCTATGGGAACTTGTCACACTCTCAGTCTACATGAGAACTTGTCACACTCTCAGTCTCCATGGGAACTTGTCACAGTCTCAGTCTACATGGGAGCTTGTCGCACTCACAGTCTCCATGGGAACTTGTCACACTCTCAGTCTCCATGGGAACTTGTCATACTCTCAGTCTCCATGGGAACTTGTCACACTCTCAGTCTCCATGGGAACGTGTCACTCTCTCAGTCTACATGGGAACTTGTCGCACTCGCTGTCTCCATGGAAACTTGTCGCACTCTCAGTCTCAATGGGAACTTGTCGCACTCTCAGTCTCCATGGGAACTTCTGACACTCTCAGTCTCCATGGGAACTTGTCGCACTCTCAGTCTCCATAGGAAATACTCACATCTCAGTCTCCATGGGAACTTGACACACTGCCAGTCTCCATGGGAACTTCTCACACTCTCAGTCTACATGGGAACTTGTCACACTCTCAGACTCCATTTGAACTTCTCACACACTCAGGCTCCGTGGGAACTTGTCACACTCTGAGTCTCCATGGGAACGTGTCACTCTCTCAGTGTACATGGGAACTTGTCGCACTCTCAGTCTCCATGGGAACTTCTGACACTCTCAGTCTCCATGGGAACTTTTCGCACTCTCAGTCTCCATAGGAACTTGTCACATCTGAGTCTACATGGGAACTTGTCACAATCTCAGTCTCCATGGGAACTTGTCACTCTCTCAGTCTACATGAGAACTTGTCACACTCTCAGTCTCCATGGGAACCTGTCACACTCTCAGTCTCCATGGGAACTTATCACACTCTCAATCTCCATGGGAACTTGTCACACTCTCAGTCTACATGGAAACTTGTCACACTCTCAGTCTCCATGGGAACTTGTCACACTCTCAGTTTACATGGGAACTTGTCACACTGTCAGTCTCCATGGGAACCTTTCACTCTCTCAGTCTACATTGGAACTTGTCGCACTCTCAGTCTCCATGGGAACTTCTGACACTCTCAGTCTCCATGGGAACTTGTCGCACTCTCAGTCTCCATGCGAACTTGTCGCACTCTCAGTCTCCATGGGAACTTGTCACACTCTCAGTCTCCATGGGAACCTGTCACACTCTCAGACTCCATGGGAGCTTGTAACACTCTCAGTCTCCATGGGAACTTGTCACACTCTCAGTCTCCATGGGAACTTGACACACTCTCAGTGTACATGGGAACCTGTCACACTCTCAGTCTCCACGGGAACTTGTCACACTCTGTCTCCATGGGAACCTGTCACACTCTCAGTCTCCATGGGAACTTGTCACACTCTCAGTCTCCATGGAAACTTGTCACACTTTCAGTCTCTATGGGAACTTGTCACACTCTCAGTCTACATGAGAACTTGTCACACTCTCAGTCTCCATGGGAACTTGTCACAGTCTCAGTCTACATGGGAGCTTGTCGCACTCACAGTCTCCATGGGAACTTGTCACACTCTCAGTCTCCATGGGAACTTGTCACACTGCCAGTCTCCATGGGAACTTCTCACACTCTCAGTCTACATGGGAACTTGTCACACTCTCAGACTCCATTTGAACTCACACTCTCAGGCTCCGTGGGAACTTGTCACACTCTGAGTCTCCATGGGAACGTGTCACTCTCTCAGTGTACATGGGAACTTGTCCCACTCTCATTCTCCATGGGAACTTCTGACACTCTCAGTCTCCATGGGAACTTTTCGCACTCTCAGTCTCCATAGGAACTTGTCACATCTGAGTCTACATGGGAAATTGTCACAATCTCAGTCTCCATGGGAACTTGTCACTCTCTCAGTCTACATGAGAACTTGTCACACTCTCAGTCTCCATGGGAACCTGTCACACTCTCAGTCTCCATGGGAACTTATCACACTCTCAATCTCCATGGGAACTTGTCACACTCTCAGTCTACATGGAAACTTGTCACACTCTCAGTCTCCATGGGAACTTGTCACACTCTCAGTCTCCATGGGAACTTGTCACACTCTCAGTCTCCATGGGAACTTGTCACAGTCTCAGTCTACATGTGAGCTTGTCGCACTCTGAGTCTCCATGGGAACTTGTCACACTCTCAGTCTCCATGGGAACTTGTCACACTCTCAGTTTACATGGGAACTTGTCACACTGTCAGTCTCCATGGGAACCTTTCACTCTCTCAGTCTACATGGGAACTTGTCGCACTCTCAGTCTCCATGGGAACTTCTGACACCCTCAGTCTCCATGGGAACTTGTCGCACTCTCAGTCTCCATGCGAACTTGTCGCACTCTCAGTCTCCATGGGAACTTGTCGCACTCTCAGTCTCAGTGGGAACTGGTCACACGCTCAGTCTCCGTGGGAACTTGTCACGCTCTCAGTCTCTCTCGGAACTTGTCACACTCTCAGTCTCCATGGGAACCTGTCACACTCTCAGGCTCCATGGGAGCATGTGACACTCTGAAACTCCATGGGAACTTGTCGCACTCTCAGTCTCTATGGGAACTTATCGCACTCTCAGTCTCAGTGGGAACTGGTCACACGCTCAGTCTCCGTGGAAACTTGTCACGCTCTCAGTCTCCCTGGGAACTTGTCACACTCTCAGTCTCCATGGGAACCTGTCACACTCTCAGACTCCATGGGAGCTTGTAACACTCTCAGTCTCCATGGGAACTTGTCACACTCTCAGTCTCCATGGGAACTTGACACACTCTCAGTGTACATGGGAACCTGTCACACTCTCAGTCTCCACGGGAACTTGTCACACTCTGTCTCCATGGGAACCTGTCACACTCTCAGTCTCCATGGGAACTTGTCACACTCTCAGTCTACATGGAAACTTGTCACACTCTCAGTCTCTATGGGAACTTGTCACACTCTCAGTCTACATGAGAACTTGTCACACTCTCAGTCTCCATGGGAACTTGTCACAGTCTCAGTCTACATGGGAGCTTGTCGCACTCACAGTCTCCATGGGAACTTGTCACACTCTCAGTCTCCATGGGAACTTGTCACACTCTCAGTCTCCATGGGAACGTGTCACTCTCTCAGTCTACATGGGAACTTGTCGCACTCTCAGTCTCCATGGGAACTTGTCGCCCTCTCAGTCTCAATGGGAACTTGTCGCACTCTCAGTCTCCATGGGAACTTCTGACACTCTCAGTCTCCATGGGAACTTGTCGCACTCTCAGTCTCCATAGGAACTTCTCACATCTCAGTCTCCATGGGAACTTGTCACACTCTCAATCTACATGGGAACTTGTCACACTGCCAGTCTCCATGGGAACTTCTCACACTCTCAGTCTACATGGGAACTTGTCACACTCTCAGACTCCATTTGAACTTCTCACACTCTCAGGCTCCGTGGGAACTTGTCACACTCTGAATCTCCATGGGAACGTGTCACTCTCTCAGTTTAATTGGGAACTTGTCGCACTCTCAGTCTCCATGGGAACTTGTCACACTCTCAGTCTCCATGGGAACTTGACACACTCTCAGTGTACATGGGAACCTGTCACACTCTCAGTCTCCACGGGAACTTGTCACACTCTGTCTCCATGGGAACCTGTCACACTCTCAGTCTCCATGGGAACCTGTCACACTCTCTGCCTCCATGGGAGCATGTGACACTCTCAAACTCCATGGGAACTTGTCGCACTCTCAGTCTCCATAGGAACTTGTCGCACTCTCAGTCTCAGTGGGAACTGGTCACACGCTCAGTCTCCGTGGGAACTTGTCACGCTCTCAGTCTCCCTGGGAACTTGTCACACTCTCAGTCTCCATGGGAACCTGTCACACTCTCAGCCTCCATGGGAGCTTGTGACACTCTCAAACTCCATGGGAACTTGTCACACTCTCAGTCTCCATGGGAACTTGTCACACTCTCAGTCTCCATTGGAACTTCTGACGCTCTCAGTCTCCATGGGAACTTGTCACACTCTCAGTCTCCATGGGAACTTGACACACTCTCAGTGTACATGGGAACCTGTCACACTCTCAGTCTCCACGGGAACTTGTCACACTCAGTCTCCATGGGAACTTTTCGCACTCTCAGTCTCCATAGGAACTTGTCACATCTGAGTCTGCATGGGAACTTGTCACACTCTCAGTCTCCATGGGAACCTGTCACACTCTCAGTCTCCATGGGAACTTATCACACTCTCAATCTCCATGGAAACTTGTCACACTCTCAGTCTCCATGGGAACTTGTCACAGTCTCAGTCTAAATGGGAGCTTGTCGCACTCTGAGTCTCCATGGGAACTTGTCACACTCTCAGTCTCCATGGGAACTTGTCACACTCTCAGTTTACATGGGAACTTGTCACACTGTCAGTCTCCATGGGAACCTTTCACTCTCTCAGTCTACATTGGAACTTGTCGCACTCTCAGCCTCCATGGGAGCATGTGACACTCTCAAACTCCATGGGAACTTGTCGCACTCTCAGTCTCCATGGGAAGTTGTCACACTCTCAGTCTTCATGGGAACTTGTCACACTCTCAGTTTACATGGGAACTTGTCACACTCTCAGTCTCCATGGGAACGTGTCACTATCTCAGTCTACATGGGAACTTGTCGCACTCTCAGTCTCCATGGGAACTTGTCGCACTGTCAGTCTCCATGGGAACTTCTGACACTCTCAGTCTCCATGGGAACTTTTCGCACTCTCAGTCTCCATAGGAACTTGTCACATCTCAGTCTCCATGGGAACTTGTCACACTCTCAGTCTCCGTGGGAACCTGTCACACTCTCAGTCTCCATGGGGGCTTGTAACACTCTCAGTCTCCATTGGAACTTGTCACACTCTCAGTCTCCATGGGAACTTGACACACTCTCACTGTACATGGGAACCTGTCACATTCTCAGTCTCCATGGGAACTTGTCACACTCTCAGTCTCCAAGGGAACTTGTCACACTTTAAGTCTCCATGGGAACTTGTCACACTCTCAGTCTCCATGGGAACTTGTCACACTCTCAGTCTACATGGAAACTTGTCACACTCTCAGTCTCTATGGGAACTTGTCACACTCTCAGTCTACATGAGAACTTGTCACACTCTCAGTCTCCATGGGAACTTGTCACAGTCTCAGTCTACATGGGAGCTTGTCGCACTCACAGTCTCCATGGGAACTTGTCACACTCTCAGTCTCCATGGGAACTTGTCATACTCTCAGTCTCCATGGGAACTTGTCACACTCTCAGTCTCCATGGGAACGTGTCACTCTCTCAGTCTACATGGGAACTTGTCGCACTCGCAGTCTCCATGGGAACTTGTCGCACTCTCAGTCTCAATGGGAACTTGTCGCACTCTCAGTCTCCATGGGAACTTCTGACACTCTCAGTCTCCATGGGAACTTGTCGCACTCTCAGTCTCCATAGGAAATACTCACATCTCAGTCTCCATGGGAACTTGACACACTGCCAGTCTCCATGGGAACTTCTCACACTCTCAGTCTACATGGGAACTTGTCACACTCTCAGACTCCATTTGAACTTCTCACACACTCAGGCTCCGTGGGAACTTGTCACACTCTGAGTCTCCATGGGAACGTGTCACTCTCTCAGTGTACATGGGAACTTGTCGCACTCTCAGTCTCCATGGGAACTTCTGACACTCTCAGTCTCCATGGGAACTTTTCGCACTCTCAGTCTCCATAGGAACTTGTCACATCTGAGTCTACATGGGAACTTGTCACAATCTCAGTCTCCATGGGAACTTGTCACTCTCTCAGTCTACATGAGAACTTGTCACACTCTCAGTCTCCATGGGAACCTGTCACACTCTCAGTCTCCATGGGAACTTATCACACTCTCAATCTCCATGGGAACTTGTCACACTCTCAGTCTACATGGAAACTTGTCACACTCTCAGTCTCCATGGGAACTTGTCACACTCTCAGTTTACATGGGAACTTGTCACACTGTCAGTCTCCATGGGAACCTTTCACTCTCTCAGTCTACATTGGAACTTGTCGCACTCTCAGTCTCCATGGGAACTTCTGACACTCTCAGTCTCCATGGGAACTTGTCGCACTCTCAGTCTCCATGCGAACTTGTCGCACTCTCAGTCTCCATGGGAACTTGTCACACTCTCAGTCTCCATGGGAACCTGTCACACTCTCAGACTCCATGGGAGCTTGTAACACTCTCAGTCTCCATGGGAACTTGTCACACTCTCAGTCTCGATGGGAACTTGACACACTCTCAGTGTACATGGGAACCTGTCACACTCTCAGTCTCCACGGGAACTTGTCACACTCTGTCTCCATGGGAACCTGTCACACTCTCAGTCTCCATGGGAACTTGTCACACTCTCAGTCTCCATGGAAACTTGTCACACTCTCAGTCTCTGTGGGAACTTGTCACACTCTCAGTCTACATGAGAACTTGTCACACTCTCAGTCTCCATGGGAACTTGTCACTGTCTCAGTCTACATGGGAGCTTGTCGCACTCACAGTCTCCATGGGAACTTGTCACACTCTCAGTCTCCATGGGAACTTGTCACACTGCCAGTCTCCATGGGAACTTCTCACACTCTCAGTCTACATGGGAACTTGTCACACTCTCAGACTCCATTTGAACTCACACTCTCAGGCTCCGTGGGAACTTGTCACACTCTGAGTCTCCATGGGAACGTGTCACTCTCTCAGTGTACATGGGAACTTGTCCCACTCTCATTCTCCATGGGAACTTCTGACACTCTCAGTCTCCATGGGAACTTTTCGCACTCTCAGTCTCCATAGGAACTTGTCACATCTGAGTCTACATGGGAAATTGTCACAATCTCAGTCTCCATGGGAACTTGTCACTCTCTCAGTCTACATGAGAACTTGTCACACTCTCAGTCTCCATCGGAACCTGTCACACTCTCAGTCTCCATGGGAACTTATCACACTCTCAATCTCCATGGGAACTTGTCACACTCTCAGTCTACATGGAAACTTGTCACACTCTCAGTCTCCATGGGAACTTGTCACACTCTCAGTCTACATGAGAACTTGTCACACTCTCAGTCTCCATGGGAACTTGTCACAGTCTCAGTCTACATGGGAGCTTGTCGCACTCTGAGTCTCCATGGGAACTTGTCACACTCTCAGTCTCCATGGGAACTTGTCACACTCTCAGTTTACATGGGAACTTGTCACACTGTCAGTCTCCATGGGAACCTTTCACTCTCTCAGTCTACATTGGAACTTGTCGCACTCTCAGCCTCCATGGGAGCATGTGACACTCTCAAACTCCATGGGAACTTGTCGCACTCTCAGTCTCCATGGGAAGTTGTCACACTCTCAGTCTTCATGGGAACTTGTCACACTCTCAGTTTACATGGGAACTTGTCACACTCTCAGTCTCCATGGGAACGTGTCACTATCTCAGTCTACATGGGAACTTGTCGCACTCTCAGTCTCCATGGGAACTTGTCGCACTGTCAGTCTCCATGGGAACTTCTGACACTCTCAGTCTCCATGGGAACTTTTCGCACTCTCAGTCTCCATAGGAACTTGTCACATCTCAGTCTCCATGGGAACTTGTCACACTCTCAGTCTCCGTGGGAACCTGTCACACTCTCAGTCTCCATGGGGGCTTGTAACACTCTCAGTCTCCATTGGAACTTGTCACACTCTCAGTCTCCATGGGAACTTGACACACTCTCACTGTACATGGGAACCTGTCACATTCTCAGTCTCCATGGGAACTTGTCACACTCTCAGTCTCCAAGGGAACTTGTCACACTTTAAGTCTCCATGGGAACTTGTCACACTCTCAGTCTCCATGGGAACTTGTCACACTCTCAGTCTACATGGAAACTTGTCACACTCTCAGTCTCTATGGGAACTTGTCACACTCTCAGTCTACATGAGAACTTGTCACACTCTCAGTCTCCATGGGAACTTGTCACAGTCTCAGTCTACATGGGAGCTTGTCGCACTCACAGTCTCCATGGGAACTTGTCACACTCTCAGTCTCCATGGGAACTTGTCATACTCTCAGTCTCCATGGGAACTTGTCACACTCTCAGTCTCCATGGGAACGTGTCACTCTCTCAGTCTACATGGGAACTTGTCGCACTCGCAGTCTCCATGGGAACTTGTCGCACTCTCAGTCTCAATGGGAACTTGTCGCACTCTCAGTCTCCATGGGAACTTCTGACACTCTCAGTCTCCATGGGAACTTGTCGCACTCTCAGTCTCCATAGGAAATACTCACATCTCAGTCTCCATGGGAACTTGACACACTGCCAGTCTCCATGGGAACTTCTCACACTCTCAGTCTACATGGGAACTTGTCACACTCTCAGACTCCATTTGAACTTCTCACACACTCAGGCTCCGTGGGAACTTGTCACACTCTGAGTCTCCATGGGAACGTGTCACTCTCTCAGTGTACATGGGAACTTGTCGCACTCTCAGTCTCCATGGGAACTTCTGACACTCTCAGTCTCCATGGGAACTTTTCGCACTCTCAGTCTCCATAGGAACTTGTCACATCTGAGTCTACATGGGAACTTGTCACAATCTCAGTCTCCATGGGAACTTGTCACTCTCTCAGTCTACATGAGAACTTGTCACACTCTCAGTCTCCATGGGAACCTGTCACACTCTCAGTCTCCATGGGAACTTATCACACTCTCAATCTCCATGGGAACTTGTCACACTCTCAGTCTACATGGAAACTTGTCACACTCTCAGTCTCCATGGGAACTTGTCACACTCTCAGTTTACATGGGAACTTGTCACACTGTCAGTCTCCATGGGAACCTTTCACTCTCTCAGTCTACATTGGAACTTGTCGCACTCTCAGTCTCCATGGGAACTTCTGACACTCTCAGTCTCCATGGGAACTTGTCGCACTCTCAGTCTCCATGCGAACTTGTCGCACTCTCAGTCTCCATGGGAACTTGTCACACTGTCAGTCTCCATGGGAACCTGTCACACTCTCAGACTCCATGGGAGCTTGTAACACTCTCAGTCTCCATGGGAACTTGTCACACTCTCAGTCTCGATGGGAACTTGACACACTCTCAGTGTACATGGGAACCTGTCACACTCTCAGTCTCCACGGGAACTTGTCACACTCTGTCTCCATGGGAACCTGTCACACTCTCAGTCTCCATGGGAACTTGTCACACTCTCAGTCTCCATGGAAACTTGTCACACTCTCAGTCTCTATGGGAACTTGTCACACTCTCAGTCTACATGAGAACTTGTCACACTCTCAGTCTCCATGGGAACTTGTCACAGTCTCAGTCTACATGGGAGCTTGTCGCACTCACAGTCTCCATGGGAACTTGTCACACTCTCAGTCTCCATGGGAACTTGTCACACTGCCAGTCTCCATGGGAACTTCTCACACTCTCAGTCTACATGGGAACTTGTCACACTCTCAGACTCCATTTGAACTCACACTCTCAGGCTCCGTGGGAACTTGTCACACTCTGAGTCTCCATGGGAACGTGTCACTCTCTCAGTGTACATGGGAACTTGTCCCACTCTCATTCTCCATGGGAACTTCTGACACTCTCAGTCTCCATGGGAACTTTTCGCACTCTCAGTCTCCATAGGAACTTGTCACATCTGAGTCTACATGGGAAATTGTCACAATCTCAGTCTCCATGGGAACTTGTCACTCTCTCAGTCTACATGAGAAACTTGTCACACTCTCAGTCTCCATCGGAACCTGTCACACTCTCAGTCTCCATGGGAACTTATCACACTCTCAATCTCCATGGGAACTTGTCACACTCTCAGTCTACATGGAAACTTGTCACACTCTCAGTCTCCATGGGAACTTGTCACACTCTCAGTCTACATGAGAACTTGTCACACTCTCAGTCTCCATGGGAACTTGTCACAGTCTCAGTCTACATGTGAGCTTGTCGCACTCTGAGTCTCCATGGGAACTTGTCACACTCTCAGTCTCCATGGGAACTTGTCACACTCTCAGTTTACATGGGAACTTGTCACACTGTCAGTCTCCATGGGAACCTTTCACTCTCTCAGTCTACATGGGAACTTGTCGCACTCTCAGTCTCCATGGAACTTCTGACACCCTCAGTCTCCATGGGAACTTGTCGCACTCTCAGTCTCCATGCGAACTTGTCGCACTCTCAGTCTCCATGGGAACTTGTCGCACTCTCAGTCTCAGTGGGAACTGGTCACACGCTCAGTCTCCGTGGGAAACTTGTCACGCTCTCAGTCTCTCTCGGAACTTGTCACACTCTCAGTCTCCATGGGAACCTGTCACACTCTCAGGCTCCATGGGAGCATGTGACACTCTGAAACTCCATGGGAACTTGTCGCACTCTCAGTCTCTATGGGAACTTATCGCACTCTCAGTCTCAGTGGGAACTGGTCACACGCTCAGTCTCCGTGGAAACTTGTCACGCTCTCAGTCTCCCTGGGAACTTGTCACACTCTCAGTCTCCATGGGAACCTGTCACACTCTCAGACTCCATGGGAGCTTGTAACACTCTCAGTCTCCATGGGAACTTGTCACACTCTCAGTCTCCATGGGAACTTGACACACTCTCAGTGTACATGGGAACCTGTCACACTCTCAGTCTCCACGGGAACTTGTCACACTCTGTCTCCATGGGAACCTGTCACACTCTCAGTCTCCATGGGAACTTGTCACACTCTCAGTCTACATGGAAACTTGTCACACTCTCAGTCTCTATGGGAACTTGTCACACTCTCAGTCTACATGAGAACTTGTCACACTCTCAGTCTCCATGGGAACTTGTCACAGTCTCAGTCTACATGGGAGCTTGTCGCACTCACAGTCTCCATGGGAACTTGTCACACTCTCAGTCTCCATGGGAACTTGTCACACTCTCAGTCTCCATGGGAACGTGTCACTCTCTCAGTCTACATGGGAACTTGTCGCACTCTCAGTCTCCATGGGAACTTGTCGCCCTCTCAGTCTCAATGGGAACTTGTCGCACTCTCAGTCTCCATGGGAACTTCTGACACTCTCAGTCTCCATGGGAACTTGTCGCACTCTCAGTCTCCATAGGAACTTCTCACATCTCAGTCTCCATGGGAACTTGTCACACTCTCAATCTACATGGGAACTTGTCACACTGCCAGTCTCCATGGGAACTTCTCACACTCTCAGTCTACATGGGAACTTGTCACACTCTCAGACTCCATTTGAACTTCTCACACTCTCAGGCTCCGTGGGAACTTGTCACACTCTGAGTCTCCATGGGAACGTGTCACTCTCTCAGTTTAATTGGGAACTTGTCGCACTCTCAGTCTCCATGGGAACTTGTCACACTCTCAGTCTCCATGGGAACTTGACACACTCTCAGTGTACATGGGAACCTGTCACACTCTCAGTCTCCACGGGAACTTGTCACACTCTGTCTCCATGGGAACCTGTCACACTCTCAGTCTCCATGGGAACCTGTCACACTCTCTGCCTCCATGGGAGCATGTGACACTCTCAAACTCCATGGGAACTTGTCGCACTCTCAGTCTCCATAGGAACTTGTCGCACTCTCAGTCTCAGTGGGAACTGGTCACACGCTCAGTCTCCGTGGGAACTTGTCACGCTCTCAGTCTCCCTGGGAACTTGTCACACTCTCAGTCTCCATGGGAACCTGTCACACTCTCAGCCTCCATGGGAGCTTGTGACACTCTCAAACTCCATGGGAACTTGTCACACTCTCAGTCTCCATGGGAACTTGTCACACTCTCAGTCTCCATTGGAACTTCTGACGCTCTCAGTCTCCATGGGAACTTGTCACACTCTCAGTCTCCATGGGAACTTGACACACTCTCAGTGTACATGGGAACCTGTCACACTCTCAGTCTCCACGGGAACTTGTCACACTCAGTCTCCATGGGAACTTTTCGCACTCTCAGTCTCCATAGGAACTTGTCACATCTGAGTCTGCATGGGAACTTGTCACACTCTCAGTCTCCATGGGAACCTGTCACACTCTCAGTCTCCATGGGAACTTATCACACTCTCAATCTCCATGGGAACTTGTCACACTCTCAGTCTACATGGAAACTTGTCACACTCTCAGTCTCCATGGGAACTTGTCACACTCTCAGTCTACATGAGAACTTGTCACACTCTCAGTCTCCATGGGAACTTGTCACAGTCTCAGTCTACATGGGAGCTTGTCGCACTCTGAGTCTCCATGGGAACTTGTCACACTCTCAGTCTCCATGGGAACTTGTCACACTCTCAGTTTACATGGGAACTTGTCACACTGTCAGTCTCCATGGGAACCTTTCACTCTCTCAGTCTACATTGGAACTTGTCGCACTCTCAGCCTCCATGGGAGCATGTGACACTCTCAAACTCCATGGGAACTTGTCGCACTCTCAGTCTCCATGGGAACTTGTCGCACTCACAGTCTCAGTGGGAACTGGTCACACTCTCAGTCTCCATGGGAACGTGTCACTCTCTCAGTCTACATGGGAACTTGTCGCACTCTCAGTCTCCATGGGAACTTGTCGCACTCTCAGTCTCAATGTGAACTTGTCGCACTCTCAGTCTCCATGGGAACTTCTGACACTCTCAGTCTCCATGGGAACTTGTCGCACTCTCAGTCTCCATAGGAACATCTCACATCTCAGTCTCCATGGGAACTTGTCACACTCTCAATCTACATGGGAACTTGTCACACTGCCAGTCTCCATGGGAACTTCTCACACTCTCAGTCTACATGGGAACTTGTCACACTCTCAGACTCCATTTGAACTTCTCACACTCTCAGGCTCCGTGGGAACTTGTCACACTCTGAGCCTCCATGGGAACTTGTCGCACTCTCAGTGTACATGGGAACTTGTCGCACTCTCAGTCTCCATGGGAACTTCTGACACTCTCAGTCTCCATGGGAACTTGTCACACTCTCAGTCTCCATGGGAACGTGTCACTCTCTCAGTTGACATGGTAACTTGTCGCACTCTCAGTCTCCATGGGAACTTGTCGCACTCTCAGTCTCAATGGGAACTTGTCGCACTCTCAGTCTCCATGGGAACTTCTGACACTCTCAGTCTCCATTGGAACTTGTCGCACTCTCAGTCTCCATAGGAACTTCTAACATCTCAGTCTCCATGGGAACTTGTCACACTCTCAGTCTCCATGGGAACTTCTCACACTCTCAGTCTACATGGGAACTTGTCACACTCTCAGACTCCATGGGAACTTGTCACACTCTCAGGCTCCATGGGAACTTGTCACACTCTCGGTCTGCATCAGAACTTTTTTCACACTCTCAGTCTACATGAGAGCTTGTCACACTCTCAGTCTCCATGGGAACTTGTCACACTCTCAGTCTCCATGGGAACTTGTTACACTGTCAGTCTACATGAGAACTTGTCACACTCTCAGTCTACATGGGAACTTGTCACAATCTCACTCTCCATGGGAACTTGTCACACTCTCAGTCTACATGGCAACTTAACGCACTCTCAGTCTCCATGGGAACTTGTCGCACTCTCTGTCTCCATGCGAAATTGTCGCACTCTCAGTCTCCATGGGAACTTGTCGCACTCGCAGTCTCAGTGGGAACTGGTCACACGTTCAGTCTCCGTGGGAACTTGTCACGCTCTCAGTCTCTCTGGGAACTTGTCACACTCTCGGTCTCCATGGGAACCTGTCACACTCTCTGCCTCCATGGGAGCATGTGACACTCTCAAACTCCATGGGAACTTGTCGCACTCTCAGTCTCCATGGGAACTTGTCGCACTCTCAGTCTCAGTGGTAACTGGTCACACGCTCAGTCTCCGTGGGAACTTGTCACGCTCTCAGTCTCCCTGGGAACTTGTCACACTCTCAGTCTCCATGGGAACCTGTCACACTCTCAGCCTCCATGGGAGCTTGTGACACTCTCAAACTCCATAGGAACTTGTCGCACTCTCAGTCTCCATGGGAACTTGTCACACTCTCAGTCTCCATGGGAACTTCTGACGCTCTCAGTCTCCATGGGAACTTGTCACACTCTCAGTCTCCATGGGAACTTGACACACTCTCAGTGTACATGGGAACCTGTCACACTCTCAGTCTCCACGGGAACTTGTCACACTCTCAAACTCCATGGGAACTTGTCACACTCTCAGTCTCCATGGGAACTTGTCACACTCTCAGTCTCCATTGGAACTTCTGACGCTCTCAGTCTCCATGGGAACTTGTCACACTCTCAGTCTCCATGGGAACTTGACACACTCTCAGTGTACATGGGAACCTGTCACACTCTCAGTCTCCACGGGAACTTGTCACACTCAGTCTCCATGGGAACTTTTCGCACTCTCAGTCTCCATAGGAACTTGTCACATCTGAGTCTGCATGGGAACTTGTCACACTCTCAGTCTCCATGGGAACCTGTCACACTCTCAGTCTCCATGGGAACTTATCACACTCTCAATCTCCATGGGAACTTGTCACACTCTCAGTCTACATGGAAACTTGTCACACTCTCAGTCTCAGTGGGAACTGGTCACACTCTCAGTCTCCATGGGAACGTGTCACTCTCTCAGTCTACATGGGAACTTGTCGCACTCTCAGTCTCCATGGGAACTTGTCGCACTCTCAGTCTCAATGTGAACTTGTCGCACTCTCAGTCTCCATGGGAACTTCTGACACTCTCAGTCTCCATGGGAACTTGTCGCACTCTCAGTCTCCATAGGAACATCTCACATCTCAGTCTCCATGGGAACTTGTCACACTCTCAATCTACATGGGAACTTGTCACACTGCCAGTCTCCATGGGAACTTCTCACACTCTCAGTCTACATGGGAACTTGTCACACTCTCAGACTCCATTTGAACTTCTCACACTCTCAGGCTCCGTGGGAACTTGTCACACTCTGAGCCTCCATGGGAACTTGTCGCACTCTCAGTGTACATGGGAACTTGTCGCACTCTCAGTCTCCATGGGAACTTCTGACACTCTCAGTCTCCATGGGAACTTGTCACACTCTCAGTCTCCATGGGAACGTGTCACTCTCTCAGTTGACATGGTAACTTGTCGCACTGTCAGTCTCCATTGGAACTTGTCGCACTCTCAGTCTCCATAGGAACTTCTAACATCTCAGTCTCCATGGGAACTTGTCACACTCTCAGTCTCCATGGGAACTTCTCACACTCTCAGTCTACATGGGAACTTGTCACACTCTCAGACTCCATGG
This sequence comes from Mobula birostris, assembly GCF_030028105.1. Classification (NCBI taxonomy): domain Eukaryota; kingdom Metazoa; phylum Chordata; class Chondrichthyes; order Myliobatiformes; family Myliobatidae; genus Mobula; species Mobula birostris. The sequence goes on along the minus strand of NW_027278545.1, from coordinate 109,341 downwards.
GAACTTGTCACACTCTCAGGCTCCATGGGAACTTGTCACACTCTCAGCCTCCATGGGAACTTGTCACACTCTCGGTCTGCATCAGAACTTTTTTCACACTCTCAGTCTACATGAGAGCTTGTCACACTCTCAGTCTCCATGGGAACTTGTCACACTCTCAGTCTCCATGGGAACTTGTTACACTGTCAGTCTACATGAGAACTTGTCACACTCTCAGTCTACATGGGAACTTGTCACAATCTCACTCTCCATGGGAACTTGTCACACTCTCAGTCTACATGGCAACTTAACGCACTCTCAGTCTCCATGGGAACTTGTCGCACTCTCAGTCTCCATGCGAAATTGTCGCACTCTCAGTCTCCATGGGAACTTGTCGCACTCGCAGTCTCAGTGGGAACTGGTCACACGTTCAGTCTCCGTGGGAACTTGTCACGCTCTCAGTCTCTCTGGGAACTTGTCACACTCTCGGTCTCCATGGGAACCTGTCACACTCTCTGCCTCCATGGGAGCATGTGACACTCTCAAACTCCATGGGAACTTGTCGCACTCTCAGTCTCCATGGGAACTTGTCGCACTCTCAGTCTCAGTGGTAACTGGTCACACGCTCAGTCTCCGTGGGAACTTGTCACGCTCTCAGTCTCCCTGGGAACTTGTCACACTCTCAGTCTCCATGGGAACCTGTCACACTCTCAGCCTCCATGGGAGCTTGTGACACTCTCAAACTCCATAGGAACTTGTCGCACTCTCAGTCTCCATGGGAACTTGTCACACTCTCAGTCTCCATGGGAACTTCTGACGCTCTCAGTCTCCATGGGAACTTGTCACACTCTCAGTCTCCATGGGAACTTGACACACTCTCAGTGTACATGGGAACCTGTCACACTCTCAGTCTCCACGGGAACTTGTCACACTCTCAAACTCCATGGGAACTTGTCACACTCTCAGTCTCCATGGGAACTTGTCACACTCTCAGTCTCCATTGGAACTTCTGACGCTCTCAGTCTCCATGGGAACTTGTCACACTCTCAGTCTCCATGGGAACTTGACACACTCTCAGTGTACATGGGAACCTGTCACACTCTCAGTCTCCACGGGAACTTGTCACACTCAGTCTCCATGGGAACTTTTCGCACTCTCAGTCTCCATAGGAACTTGTCACATCTGAGTCTGCATGGGAACTTGTCACACTCTCAGTCTCCATGGGAACCTGTCACACTCTCAGTCTCCATGGGAACTTATCACACTCTCAATCTCCATGGGAACTTGTCACACTCTCAGTCTACATGGAAACTTGTCACACTCTCAGTCTCAGTGGGAACTGGTCACACTCTCAGTCTCCATGGGAACGTGTCACTCTCTCAGTCTACATGGGAACTTGTCGCACTCTCAGTCTCCATGGGAACTTGTCGCACTCTCAGTCTCAATGTGAACTTGTCGCACTCTCAGTCTCCATGGGAACTTCTGACACTCTCAGTCTCCATGGGAACTTGTCGCACTCTCAGTCTCCATAGGAACATCTCACATCTCAGTCTCCATGGGAACTTGTCACACTCTCAATCTACATGGGAACTTGTCACACTGCCAGTCTCCATGGGAACTTCTCACACTCTCAGTCTACATGGGAACTTGTCACACTCTCAGACTCCATTTGAACTTCTCACACTCTCAGGCTCCGTGGGAACTTGTCACACTCTGAGCCTCCATGGGAACTTGTCGCACTCTCAGTGTACATGGGAACTTGTCGCACTCTCAGTCTCCATGGGAACTTCTGACACTCTCAGTCTCCATGGGAACTTGTCACACTCTCAGTCTCCATGGGAACGTGTCACTCTCTCAGTTGACATGGTAACTTGTCGCACTCTCAGTCTCCATGGGAACTTGTCGCACTCTCAGTCTCAATGGGAACTTGTCGCACTCTCAGTCTCCATGGGAACTTCTGACACTCTCAGTCTCCATTGGAACTTGTCGCACTCTCAGTCTCCATAGGAACTTCTAACATCTCAGTCTCCATGGGAACTTGTCACACTCTCAGTCTCCATGGGAACTTCTCACACTCTCAGTCTACATGGGAACTTGTCACACTCTCAGACTCCATGGGAACTTGTCACACTCTCAGGCTCCATGGGAACTTGTCACACTCTCAGCCTCCATGGGAACTTGTCACACTCTCAGTCTGCATCAGAACTTTTTTCACACTCTCAGTCTACATGAGAGCTTGTCACACTCTCAGTCTCCATGGGAACTTGTCACACTCTCAGTCTCCATGGGAACTTGTTACACTGTCAGTATACATGAGAACTTGTCACACTCTCAGTCTACATGGGAACTTGTCACAATCTCACTCTCCATGGGAACTTGTCACACTCTCAGTCTACATGGCAACTTAACGCACTCTCAGTCTCCATGGGAACTTGTCGCTCTCTCAGTCTCCATGCGAAATTGTCGCACTCTCAGTCTCCATGGGAACTTGTCGCACTCGCAGTCTCAGTGGGAACTGGTCACACGTTCAGTCTCCGTGGGAACTTGTCACGCTCTCAGTCTCTCTGGGAACTTGTCACACTCTCGGTCTCCATGGGAACCTGTCACACTCTCTGCCTCCATGGGAGCATGTGACACTCTCAAACTCCATGGGAACTTGTCGCACTCTCAGTCTCCATGGGAACTTGTCGCACTCTCAGTCTCAGTGGTAACTGGTCACACGCTCAGTCTCCGTGGGAACTTGTCACGCTCTCAGTCTCCCTGGGAACTTGTCACACTCTCAGTCTCCATGGGAACCTGTCACACTCTCAGCCTCCATGGGAGCTTGTGACACTCTCAAACTCCATAGGAACTTGTCGCACTCTCAGTCTCCATGGGAACTTGTCACACTCTCAGTCTCCATGGGAACTTCTGACGCTCTCAGTCTCCATGGGAACTTGTCACACTCTCAGTCTCCATGGGAACTTGACACACTCTCAGTGTACATGGGAACCTGTCACACTCTCAGTCTCCACGGGAACTTGTCACACTCTCAAACTCCATGGGAACTTGTCACACTCTCAGTCTCCATGGGAACTTGTCACACTCTCAGTCTCCATTGGAACTTCTGACGCTCTCAGTCTCCATGGGAACTTGTCACACTCTCAGTCTCCATGGGAACTTGACACACTCTCAGTGTACATGGGAACCTGTCACACTCTCAGTCTCCACGGGAACTTGTCACACTCAGTCTCCATGGGAACTTTTCGCACTCTCAGTCTCCATAGGAACTTGTCACATCTGAGTCTGCATGGGAACTTGTCACACTCTCAGTCTCCATGGGAACCTGTCACACTCTCAGTCTCCATGGGAACTTATCACACTCTCAATCTCCATGGGAACTTGTCACACTCTCAGTCTACATGGAAACTTGTCACACTCTCAGTCTCCATGGGAACTTGTCACACTCTCAGTCTACATGAGAACTTGTCACACTCTCAGTCTCCATGGGAACTTGTCACAGTCTCAGTCTACATGGGAGCTTGTCGCACTCTGAGTCTCCATGGGAACTTGTCACACTCTCAGTCTCCATGGGAACTTGTCACACTCTCAGTTTACATGGGAACTTGTCACACTGTCAGTCTCCATGGGAACCTTTCACTCTCTCAGTCTACATTGGAACTTGTCGCACTCTCAGCCTCCATGGGAGCATGTGACACTCTCAAACTCCATGGGAACTTGTCGCACTCTCAGTCTCCATGGGAACTTGTCGCACTCACAGTCTCAGTGGGAACTGGTCACACTCTCAGTCTCCATGGGAACGTGTCACTCTCTCAGTCTACATGGGAACTTGTCGCACTCTCAGTCTCCATGGGAACTTGTCGCACTCTCAGTCTCAATGGGAACTTGTCGCACTCTCAGTCTCCATGGGAACTTCTGACACTCTCAGTCTCCATGGGAACTTGTCGCACTCTCAGTCTCCATAGGAACATCTCACATCTCAGTCTCCATGGGAACTTGTCACACTCTCAATCTACATGGGAACTTGTCACACTGCCAGTCTCCATGGGAACTTCTCACACTCTCAGTCTACATGGGAACTTGTCACACTCTCAGACTCCATTTGAACTTCTCACACTCTCAGGCTCCGTGGGAACTTGTCACACTCTGAGCCTCCATGGGAACTTGTCGCACTCTCAGTGTACATGGGAACTTGTCGCACTCTCAGTCTCCATGGGAACTTCTGACACTCTCAGTCTCCATGGGAACTTGTCACACTCTCAGTCTCCATGGGAACGTGTCACTCTCTCAGTTGACATGGTAACTTGTCGCACTCTCAGTCTCCATGGGAACTTGTCGCACTCTCAGTCTCAATGGGAACTTGTCGCACTCTCAGTCTCCATGGGAACTTCTGACACTCTCAGTCTCCATTGGAACTTGTCGCACTCTCAGTCTCCATAGGAACTTCTAACATCTCAGTCTCCATGGGAACTTGTCACACTCTCAATCTACATGGGAACTTGTCACACTCTCAGTCTCCATGGGAACTTCTCACACTCTCAGTCTACATGGGAACTTGTCACACTCTCAGACTCCATGGGAACTTGTCACACTCTCAGGCTCCATGGAACTTGTCACACTCTCAGCCTCCATGGGAACTTGTCACACTCTCAGTCTGCATCAGAACTTTTTTCACACTCTCAGTCTACATGAGAGCTTGTCACACTCTCAGTCTCCATGGGAACTTGTCACACTCTCAGTCTCCATGGGAACTTGTTACACTGTCAGTCTACATGAGAACTTGTCACACTCTCAGTCTACATGGGAACTTGTCACAATCTCACTCTCCATGGGAACTTGTCACACTCTCAGTCTACATGGCAACTTAACGCACTCTCAGTCTCCATGGGAACTTGTCGCACTCGCAGTCTCAGTGGGAACTGGTCACACGCTCAGTCTCCGTGGGAACTTGTCACGCTCTCAGTCTCTCTGGGAACTTGTCACACTCTCGGTCTCCATGGGAACCTGTCACACTCTCTGCCTCCATGGGAGCATGTGACACTCTCAAACTCCATGGGAACTTGTCGCACTCTCAGTCTCCATGGGAACTTGTCGCACTCTCAGTCTCAGTGGTAACTGGTCACACGCTCAGTCTCCGTGGGAACTTGTCACGCTCTCAGTCTCCCTGGGAACTTGTCACACTCTCAGTCTCCATGGGAACCTGTCACACTCTCAGCCTCCATGGGAGCTTGTGACACTCTCAAACTCCATAGGAACTTGTCGCACTCTCAGTCTCCATGGGAACTTGTCACACTCTCAGTCTCCATGGGAACTTCTGACGCTCTCAGTCTCCATGGGAACTTGTCACACTCTCAGTCTCCATGGGAACTTGACACACTCTCAGTGTACATGGGAACCTGTCACACTCTCAGTCTCCACGGGAACTTGTCACACTCTGTCTCCATGGGAACCTGTCACACTCTCAGTCTCCATGGGAACCTGTCACACTCTCTGCCTCCATGGGAGCATGTGACACTCTCAAACTCCATGGGAACTTGTCGCACTCTCAGTCTCCATAGGAACTTGTCGCACTCTCAGTCTCAGTGGGAACTGGTCACACGCTCAGTCTCCGTGGGAACTTGTCACGCTCTCAGTCTCCCTGGGAACTTGTCACACTCTCTGTCTCCATGGGAACCTGTCACACTCTCAGCCTCCATGGGAGCTTGTGACACTCTCAAACTCCATGGGAACTTGTCACACTCTCAGTCTCCATGGGAACTTGTCACACTCTCAGTCTCCATTGGAACTTCTGACGCTCTCAGTCTCCATGGGAACTTGTCACACTCTCAGTCTCCATGGGAACTTGACACACTCTCAGTGTACATGGGAACCTGTCACACTCTCAGTCTCCACGGGAACTTGTCACACTCTGTCTCCATGGGAACCTGTCACACTCTCAGTCTCCATGGGAACTTGTCACACTCTCAGTCTACATGGAAACTTCTCACACTCTCAGTCTCTATGGGAACTTGTCACACTCTCAGTCTACATGAGAACTTGTCACGCTCTCAGTCTCCCTGGGAACTTGTCACACTCTCAGTCTCCATGGGAACCTGTCACACTCTCAGCCTCCCTGGGAGCTTGTGACACTCTCAAACTCCATGGGAACTTGTCGCACTCTCAGTCTCCATGGGAACTTGTCACACTCTCAGTCTCCATGGGAAGTTGTCACACTCTCAGTCTTCATGGGAACTTGTCACACTCTCAGTTTACATGGGAACTTGTCACACTCTCAGTCTCCATGGGAACGTGTCACTATCTCAGTCTACATGGGAACTTGTCGCACTCTCAGTCTCCATGGGAACTTGTCGCACTGTCAGTCTCCATGGGAACCTTTCACTCTCTCAGTCTACATGGGAACTTGTCGCCCTCTCAGTCTCCATGGGAACTTCTGACACCCTCAGTCTCCATGGGAACTTGTCGCACTCTCAGTCTCCATGCGAACTTGTCGCACTCTCAGTCTCCATGGGAACTTGTCGCACTCTCAGTCTCAGTGGGAACTGGTCACACGCTCAGTCTCCGTGGGAACTTGTCACGCTCTCAGTCTCTCTCGGAACTTGTCACACTCTCAGTCTCCATGGGAACCTGTCACACTCTCAGGCTCCATGGGAGCATGTGACACTCTGAAACTCCATGGGAACTTGTCGCACTCTCAGTCTCTTATGGGAACTTATCGCACTCTCAGTCTCAGTGGGAACTGCTCACACGCTCAGTCTCCGTGGAAACTTGTCACGCTCTCAGTCTCCCTGGGAACTTGTCACACTCTCAGTCTCCATGGGAACCTGTCACACTCTCAGACTCCATGGGAGCTTGTAACACTCTCAGTCTCCATGGGAACTTGTCACACTCTCAGTCTCCATGGGAACTTGACACACTCTCAGTGTACATGGGAACCTGTCACACTCTCAGTCTCCACGGGAACTTGTCACACTCTGTCTCCATGGGAACCTGTCACACTCTCAGTCTCCATGGGAACTTGTCACACTCTCAGTCTACATGGAAACTTGTCACACTCTCAGTCTCTATGGGAACTTGTCACACTCTCAGTCTACATGAGAACTTGTCACACTCTCAGTCTCCATGGGAACTTGTCACAGTCTCAGTCTACATGGGAGCTTGTCGCACTCACAGTCTCCATGGGAACTTGTCACACCCTCAGTCTCCATGGGAACTTGTCACACTCTCAGTCTCCATGGGAACGTGTCACTCTCTCAGTCTACATGGGAACTTGTCGCACTCTCAGTCTCCATGGGAACTTGTCGCCCTCTCAGTCTCAATGGGAACTTGTCGCACTCTCAGTCTCCATGGGAACTTCTGACACTCTCAGTCTCCATGGGAACTTGTCGCACTCTCAGTCTCCATAGGAACTTCTCACATCTCAGTCTCCATGGGAACTTGTCACACTCTCAATCTACATGGGAACTTGTCACACTGCCAGTCTCCATGGGAACTTCTCACACTCTCAGTCTACATGGGAACTTGTCACACTCTCAGACTCCATTTGAACTTCTCACACTCTCAGGCTCCGTGGGAACTTGTCACACTCTGAGTCTCCATGGGAACGTGTCACTCTCTCAGTTTAATTGGGAACTTGTCGCACTCTCAGTCTCCATGGGAACTTGTCACACTCTCAGTCTCCATGGGAACTTGACACACTCTCAGTGTACATGGGAACCTGTCACACTCTCAGTCTCCACGGGAACTTGTCACACTCTGTCTCCATGGGAACCTGTCACACTCTCAGTCTCCATGGGAACCTGTCACACTCTCTGCCTCCATGGGAGCATGTGACACTCTCAAACTCCATGGGAACTTGTCGCACTCTCAGTCTCCATAGGAACTTGTCGCACTCTCAGTCTCAGTGGGAACTGGTCACACGCTCAGTCTCCGTGGGAACTTGTCACGCTCTCAGTCTCCCTGGGAACTTGTCACACTCTCAGTCTCCATGGGAACCTGTCACACTCTCAGCCTCCATGGGAGCTTGTGACACTCTCAAACTCCATGGGAACTTGTCACACTCTCAGTCTCCATGGGAACTTGTCACACTCTCAGTCTCCATTGGAACTTCTGACGCTCTCAGTCTCCATGGGAACTTGTCACACTCTCAGTCTCCATGGGAACTTGACACACTCTCAGTGTACATGGGAACCTGTCACACTCTCAGTCTCCACGGGAACTTGTCACACTCAGTCTCCATGGGAACTTTTCGCACTCTCAGTCTCCATAGGAACTTGTCACATCTGAGTCTGCATGGGAACTTGTCACACTCTCAGTCTCCATGGGAACCTGTCACACTCTCAGTCTCCATGGGAACTTATCACACTCTCAATCTCCATGGGAACTTGTCACACTCTCAGTCTACATGGAAACTTGTCACACTCTCAGTCTCCATGGGAACTTGTCACACTCTCAGTCTACATGAGAACTTGTCACACTCTCAGTCTCCATGGGAACTTGTCACAGTCTCAGTCTACATGGGAGCTTGTCGCACTCTGAGTCTCCATGGGAACTTGTCACACTCTCAGTCTCCATGGGAACTTGTCACACTCTCAGTTTACATGGGAACTTGTCACACTGTCAGTCTCCATGGGAACCTTTCACTCTCTCAGTCTACATTGGAACTTGTCGCACTCTCAGCCTCCATGGGAGCATGTGACACTCTCAAACTCCATGGGAACTTGTCGCACTCTCAGTCTCCATGGGAACTTGTCGCACTCACAGTCTCAGTGGGAACTGGTCACACTCTCAGTCTCCATGGGAACGTGTCACTCTCTCAGTCTACATGGGAACTTGTCGCACTCTCAGTCTCCATGGGAACTTGTCGCACTCTCAGTCTCAATGGGAACTTGTCGCACTCTCAGTCTCCATGGGAACTTCTGACACTCTCAGTCTCCATAGGAACACCTCACATCTCAGTCTCCATGGGAACTTGTCACACTCTCAATCTACATGGGAACTTGTCACACTGCCAGTCTCCATGGGAACTTCTCACACTCTCAGTCTACATGGGAACTTGTCACACTCTCAGACTCCATTTGAACTTCTCACACTCTCAGGCTCCGTGGGAACTTGTCACACTCTGAGCCTCCATGGGAACTTGTCGCACTCTCAGTGTACATGGGAACTTGTCGCACTCTCAGTCTCCATGGGAACTTGTCACACTCTCAGTCTCCATGGGAACGTGTCACTCTCTCAGTTGACATGGTAACTTGTCGCACTCTCAGTCTCCATGGGAACTTGTCGCACTCTCAGTCTCAATGGGAACTTGTCGCACTCTCAGTCTCCATGGGAACTTCTGACACTCTCAGTCTCCATTGGAACTTGTCGCACTCTCAGTCTCCATAGGAACTTCTCACATCTCAGTCTCCATGGGAACTTGTCACACTCTCAATCTACATGGGAACTTGTCACACTCTCAGTCTCCATGGGAACTTCTCACACTCTCAGTCTACATGGGAACTTGTCACACTCTCAGACTCCATGGGAACTTGTCACACTCTCAGGCTCCATGGGAACTTGTCACACTCTCAGCCTCCATGGGAACTTGTCACACTCTCAGTCTGCATCAGAACTTTTTTCACACTCTCAGTCTACATGAGAGCTTGTCACACTCTCAGTCTCCATGGGAACTTGTCACACTCTCAGTCTCCATGGGAACTTGTTACACTGTCAGTCTACATGAGAACTTGTCACACTCTCAGTCTACATGGGAACTTGTCACAATCTCACTCTCCATGGGAACTTGTCACACTCTCAGTCTACATGGCAACTTAACGCACTCTCAGTCTCCATGGGAACTTGTCGCACTCTCAGTCTCCATGCGAAATTGTCGCACTCTCAGTCTCCATGGGAACTTGTCGCACTCGCAGTCTCAGTGGGAACTGGTCACACGCTCAGTCTCCGTGGGAACTTGTCACGCTCTCAGTCTCTCTGGGAACTTGTCACACTCTCGGTCTCCATGGGAACCTGTCACACTCTCTGCCTCCATGGGAGCATGTGACACTCTCAAACTCCATGGGAACTTGTCGCACTCTCAGTCTCCATGGGAACTTGTCGCACTCTCAGTCTCAGTGGTAACTGGTCACACGCTCAGTCTCCGTGGGAACTTGTCACGCTCTCAGTCTCCCTGGGAACTTGTCACACTCTCAGTCTCCATGGGAACCTGTCACACTCTCAGCCTCCATGGGAGCTTGTGACACTCTCAAACTCCATAGGAACTTGTCGCACTCTCAGTCTCCATGGGAACTTGTCACACTCTCAGTCTCCATGGGAACTTCTGACGCTCTCAGTCTCCATGGGAACTTGTCACACTCTCAGTCTCCATGGGAACTTGACACACTCTCAGTGTACATGGGAACCTGTCACACTCTCAGTCTCCACGGGAACTTGTCACACTCTGTCTCCATGGGAACCTGTCACACTCTCAGTCTCCATGGGAACCTGTCACACTCTCTGCCTCCATGGGAGCATGTGACACTCTCAAACTCCATGGGAACTTGTCGCACTCTCAGTCTCCATAGGAACTTGTCGCACTCTCAGTCTCAGTGGGAACTGGTCACACGCTCAGTCTCCGTGGGAACTTGTCACGCTCTCAGTCTCCCTGGGAACTTGTCACACTCTCTGTCTCCATGGGAACCTGTCACACTCTCAGCCTCCATGGGAGCTTGTGACACTCTCAAACTCCATGGGAACTTGTCACACTCTCAGTCTCCATGGGAACTTGTCACACTCTCAGTCTCCATTGGAACTTCTGACGCTCTCAGTCTCCATGGGAACTTGTCACACTCTCAGTCTCCATGGGAACTTGACACACTCTCAGTGTACATGGGAACCTGTCACACTCTCAGTCTCCACGGGAACTTGTCACACTCTGTCTCCATGGGAACCTGTCACACTCTCAGTCTCCATGGGAACTTGTCACACTCTCAGTCTACATGGAAACTTCTCACACTCTCAGTCTCTATGGGAACTTGTCACACTCTCAGTCTACATGAGAACTTGTCACGCTCTCAGTCTCCCTGGGAACTTGTCCCACTCTCAGTCTCCATGGGAACCTGTCACACTCTCAGCCTCCCTGGGAGCTTGTGACACTCTCAAACTCCATGGGAACTTGTCGCACTCTCAGTCTCCATGGGAACTTGTCACACTCTCAGTCTCCATGGGAAGTTGTCACACTCTCAGTCTTCATGGGAACTTGTCACACTCTCAGTTTACATGGGAACTTGTCACACTCTCAGTCTCCATGGGAACGTGTCACTATCTCAGTCTACATGGGAACTTGTCGCACTCTCAGTCTCCATGGGAACTTGTCGCACTGTCAGTCTCCATGGGAACTTCTGACACTCTCAGTCTCCATGGGAACTTTTCGCACTCTCAGTCTCCATAGGAACTTGTCACATCTCAGTCTCCATGGGAACCTGTCACACTCTCAGTCTCCATGGGAACCTGTCACACTCTCAGTCCCCATGGGAGATTGTAACACTCTCAGTCTCCATTGGAACTTGTCACACTCTCTGTCTCCATGGGAACTTGACACACTCTCAGTGTACATGGGAACCTGTCACACTCTCAGTCTCCACGGGAACTTGTCACACTCTGTCTCCATGGGAGCCTGTCACGCTCTCAGTCTCCATGGGAACTTGTCACACTCTCAGTCTACATGGAAACTTGTCACACTCTCAGTCTCTATGGGAACTTGTCACCCTCTCAGTCTACATGAGAACTTGTCACACTCTCAGTCTCCATGGGAACTTGTCACAGTCTCAGTCTACATGGGAGCTTGTCGCACTCTCAGTCTCCATGGGAACTTGTCACACTCTCAGTCTCCATGGGAACTTGTCATACTCTCAGTCTCCATGGGAACTTGTCACACTCTCAGTCTCCATTGGAACGTGTCACTCTCTCAGTCTCCATGGGAACTTGTCGCACTCTCAGTCTCAATGGGAACTTGTCGCACTCTCAGTCTCCATGGGAACTTCTGACACTCTCAGTCTCCATGGGAACTTGTCGCACTCTCAGTCTCCATAGGAACTTCTCACATCTCAGTCTCCATGGGAACTTGTCACACTCTCAATCTACATGGGAACTTGTCACACTGTCAGTCTCCATGGGAACTTCTCACACTCTCAGTCTACATGGGAACCTGTCACACTCTCAGACTCCATGGGAACTTGTCACACTCTCAGGCTCCATGGGAACTTGTCACACTCTCAGCCTCCATGGGAACTTGTCACACTCTCAGTCTGCATCAGAACTTTTTTCACACTCTCAGTCTACATGAGAGCTTGTCACACTCTCAGTCTCCATGGGAACTTGTCACACTCTCAGTCTCCATGGGAACTTGTTACACTGTCAGTCTACATGAGAACTTGCCACACTCTCAGTCTACATGGGAACTTGTCACAATCTCACTCTCCATGGGAACTTGTCACACTCTCAGTCTACATGAGAACTTGTCACACTCTCAGTCTCCATGGGAACGTGTCACACTCTCAGTCTACATGGCAACTTAACGCACTCTCAGTCTCCATGGGAACTTGTCGCACTCTCAGTCTCCATGCGAACTTGTCGCACTCTCAGTCTCCATGGGAACTTGTCGCACTCTCAGTCTACATGGAAACTTCTCACACTCTCAGTCTCTATGGGAACTTGTCACACTCTCAGTCTACATGAGAACTTGTCACGCTCTCAGTCTCCCTGGGAACTTGTCACACTCTCAGTCTCCATGGGAACCTGTCACACTCTCAGCCTCCCTGGGAGCTTGTGACACTCTCAAACTCCATGGGAACTTGTCGCACTCTCAGTCTCCATGGGAACTTGTCACACTCTCAGTCTCCATGGGAAGTTGTCACACTCTCAGTCTTCATGGGAACTTGTCACACTCTCAGTTTACATGGGAACTTGTCACACTCTCAGTCTCCATGGGAACGTGTCACTATCTCAGTCTACATGGGAACTTGTCGCACTCTCAGTCTCCATGGGAACTTGTCGCACTGTCAGTCTCCATGGGAACTTCTGACACTCTCAGTCTCCATGGGAACTTTTCGCACTCTCAGTCTCCATAGGAACTTGTCACATCTCAGTCTCCATGGGAACCTGTCACACTCTCAGTCTCCATGGGAACCTGTCACACTCTCAGTCCCCATGGGAGATTGTAACACTCTCAGTCTCCATTGGAACTTGTCACACTCTCTGTCTCCATGGGAACTTGACACACTCTCAGTGTACATGGGAACCTGTCACACTCTCAGTCTCCACGGGAACTTGTCACACTCTGTCTCCATGGGAGCCTGTCACGCTCTCAGTCTCCATGGGAACTTGTCACACTCTCAGTCTACATGGAAACTTGTCACACTCTCAGTCTCTATGGGAACTTGTCACCCTCTCAGTCTACATGAGAACTTGTCACACTCTCAGTCTCCATGGGAACTTGTCACAGTCTCAGTCTACATGGGAGCTTGTCGCACTCTCAGTCTCCATGGGAACTTGTCACACTCTCAGTCTCCATGGGAACTTGTCATACTCTCAGTCTCCATGGGAACTTGTCACACTCTCAGTCTCCATAGGAACGTGTCACTCTCTCAGTCTCCATGGGAACTTGTCGCACTCTCAGTCTCAATGGGAACTTGTCGCACTCTCAGTCTCCATGGGAACTTCTGACACTCTCAGTCTCCATGGGAACTTGTCGCACTCTCAGTCTCCATAGGAACTTCTCACATCTCAGTCTCCATGGGAACTTGTCACACTCTCAATCTACATGGGAACTTGTCACACTGTCAGTCTCCATGGGAACTTCTCACACTCTCAGTCTACATGGGAACCTGTCACACTCTCAGACTCCATCGGAACTTGTCACACTCTCAGGCTCCATGGGAACTTGTCACACTCTCAGCCTCCATGGGAACTTGTCACACTCTCAGTCTGCATCAGAACTTTTTTCACACTCTCAGTCTACATGAGAGCTTGTCACACTCTCAGTCTCCATGGGAACTTGTCACACTCTCAGTCTCCATGGGAACTTGTTACACTGTCAGTCTACATGAGAACTTGCCACACTCTCAGTCTACATGGGAACTTGTCACAATCTCACTCTCCATGGGAACTTGTCACACTCTCAGTCTACATGAGAACTTGTCACACTCTCAGTCTCCATGGGAACGTGTCACACTCTCAGTCTACATGGCAACTTAACGCACTCTCAGTCTCCATGGGAACTTGTCGCACTCTCAGTCTCCATGCGAACTTGTCGCACTCTCAGTCTCCATGGGAACTTGTCGCACTCGCAGTCTCAGTGGGAACTGGTCACACGCTCAGTCTCCGTGGGAACTTGTCACGCTCTCAGTCTCTCTGGGAACTTGTCACACTCTCAGTCTCCATGGGAACCTGTCACACTCTCTGCCTCCATGGGAGCATGTGACACTCTCAAACTCCATGGGAACTTGTCGCACTCTCAGTCTCCATGGGAACTTGTCGCACTCTCAGTCTCAGTGGTAACTGGTCACACGCTCAGTCTCCGTGGGAACTTGTCACGCTCTCAGTCTCCCTGGGAACTTGTCACTCTCTCAGTCTCCATGGGAACCTGTCACACTCTCAGCCTCCATGGGAGCTTGTGACACTCTCAAACTCCATGGGAACTTGTCGCACTCTCAGTCTCCATGGGAACTTGTCACACTCTCAGTCTCCATCGGAACTTCTGACGCTCTCAGTCTCCATGGGAACTTGTCACACTCTCAGTCTCCATGGGAACTTGACACACTCTCACTGTACATGGGAACCTGTCACACTCTCAGTCTCCACGGGAACTTGTCACACTCTGTCTCCATGGGAACCTGTCACACTCTCAGTCTCCATGGGAACCTGTCACACTCTCAGGCTCCATGGGAGCATGTGACACTCTCAAACTCCATGGGAACTTGTCGCACTCTCAGTCTCCATGGGAACTTGTCGCACTCTCAGTCTCAGTGGGAACTGGTCACACGCTCAGTCTCCGTGGGAACTTGTCACGCTCTCAGTCTCCCTGGGAACTTGTCACACTCTCAGTCTCCATGGGAACCTGTCACACTCTCAGCCTCCATGGGAGCTTGTGACACTCTCAAACTCCATGGGAACTTGTCGCACTCTCAGTCTCCATGGGAACTTGTCACACTCTCAGTCTCCATGGGAACTTCTGACGCTCTCAGTCTCCATGGGAACTTGTCACACTCTCAGTCTCCATGGGAACTTGACACACTCTCAGTGTACATGGGAACCTGTCACACTCTCAGTCTCCACGGGAACTTGTCACACTCTGTCTCCATGGGAACCTGTCACACTCTCAGTCTCCATGGGAACTTGTCACACTCTCAGTCTACATGGAAACTTGTCACACTCTCAGTCTCTATGGGAACTTGTCACACTCTCAGTCTACATGAGAACTTGTCACACTCTCAGTCTCCATGGGAACTTGTCACAGTCTCAGTCTACACGGGAGCTTGTCGCACTCTCAGTCTCCCTGGGAACTTGTCACACTCTCAGTCTCCATGGGAACTTGTCACACTTTAAGTCTCCATGGGAACTTATCACACTCTCAGTCTCCATGGGAAGTTGTCACACTCTCAGTCTTCATGGGAACTTGTCACACTCTCAGTTTACATGGGAACTTGTCACACTCTCAGTCTCCATGGGAACGTGTCACTATCTCAGTCTACATGGGAACTTGTCGCACTCTCAGTCTCCATAGGAACTTGTCACATCTCAGTCTCCATGGGAACTTGTCACACTCTCAGTCTCCGTGGGAACCTGTCACACTCTCAGTCTCCATGGGGGCTTGTAACACTCTCAGTCTCCATTGGAACTTGTCACACTCTCAGTCTCCATGGGAACTTGACACACTCTCACTGTACATGGGAACCTGTCACACTCTCAGTCCCCATGGGAACTTGTCACACTCTGTCTCCATGGGAACCTGTCACACTCTCAGTCTCCATGGGAACTTGTCACACTCTCAGTCTACATGGAAACTTGTCACACTCTCAGTCTCTATGGGAACTTGTCACCCTCTCAGTCTACATGAGAACTTGTCACACTCTCAGTCTCCATGGGAACTTTTCACAGTCTCAGTCTACATGGGAGCTTGTCGCACTCTCAGTCTCCATGGGAACTTGTCACACTCTCAGTCTCCATGGGAACTTGTCATACTCTCAGTCTCCATGGGAACTTGTCACACTCTCAGTCTCCATGGGAACGTGTCACTCTCTCAGTCTACATGGGAACTTGTCGCACTCTCAGTCTCCATGGGAACTTGTCGCACTCTCAGTCTCAATGGGAACTTGTCGCACTCTCAGTCTCCATGGGAACTTCTGACACTCTCAGTCTCCATGGGAACTTGTCGCACTCTCAGTCTCCATAGGAACTTCTCACATCTCAGTCTCCATGGGAACTTGTCACACTCTCAATCTACATGGGAACTTGTCACACTGTCAGTCTCCATGGGAACTTCTCACACTCTCAGTCTACATGGGAACTTGTCACACTCTCAGACTCCATGGGAACTTGTCACACTCTCAGGCTCCCTGGGAACTTGTCACACTCTCAGCCTCCATGGGAACTTGTCACACTCTCAGTCTGCATGAGAACTTTTTTCACACTCTCACTCTACATGAGAGCTTGTCACACTCTCAGTCTCCATGGGAACTTGTCACACTCTCAGTCTCCATGGGAACTTGTTACACTGTCAGTCTACATGAGAACTTGTCACACTCTCAGTCTACATGAGAACTTGTCACAATCTCACTCTCCATGGGAACTTGTCACACTCTCAGTCTACATGAGAACTTGTCACACTCTCAGTCTCCATGGGAACGTGTCACACTCTCAGTCTACATGGCAACTTAACGCACTCTCAGTCTCCATGGGAACTTGTCGCACTCTCAGTCTCCATGCGAACTTGTCGCACTCTCAGTCTCCATGGGAACTTGTCACACTCTCAGTCTCAGTGGGAACTGGTCACACGCTCAGTCTCCATGGGAACTTGTCACGCTCTCAGTCTCTCTGGGAACTTGTCACACTCTCAGTCTCCATGGGAACCTGTCACACTCTCAGCCTCCATGGGAGCATGTGACACTCTCAAACTCCATGGGAACTTGTCGCACTCTCAGTCTCCATGGGAACTTGTCGCACTCTCAGTCTCAGTGGGAACTGGTCACACGCTCAGTTTCCGTGGGAACTTGTCACGCTCTCAGTCTCCCTGGGAACTTGTCACACTCTCAGTCTCCATGGGAACCTGTCACACTCTCAGCCTCCATGGGAGCTTGTGACACTCTCAAACTCCATGGGAACTTGTCGCACTCTCAGTCTCCATGGGAACTTGTCACACTCTCAGTCTCCATCGGAACTTCTGACGCTCTCAGTCTCCATGGGAACTTGTCACACTCTCAGTCTCCATGGGAACTTGACACACTCTCACTGTACATGGGAACCTGTCACACTCTCAGTCTCCACGGGAACTTGTCACACTCTGTCTCCATGGGAACCTGTCACACTCTCAGTCTCCATGGGAACCTGTCACACTCTCAGGCTCCATGGGAGCATGTGACACTCTCAAACTCCATGGGAACTTGTCGCACTCTCAGTCTCCATGGGAACTTGTCGCACTCTCAGTCTCAGTGGGAACTGGTCACACGCTCAGTCTCCGTGGGAACTTGTCACGCTCTCAGTCTCCCTGGGAACTTGTCACACTCTCAGTCTCCATGGGAACCTGTCACACTCTCAGCCTCCATGGGAGCTTGTGACACTCTCAAACTCCATGGGAACTTGTCGCACTCTCAGTCTCCATGGGAACTTGTCACACTCTCAGTCTCCATGGGAACTTCTGACGCTCTCAGTCTCCATGGGAACTTGTCACACTCTCAGTCTCCATGGGAACTTGACACACTCTCAGTGTACATGGGAACCTGTCACACTCTCAGTCTCCACGGGAACTTGTCACACTCTGTCTCCATGGGAACCTGTCACACTCTCAGTCTCCATGGGAACTTGTCACACTCTCAGTCTACATGGAAACTTGTCACACTCTCAGTCTCTATGGGAACTTGTCACACTCTCAGTCTACATGAGAACTTGTCACACTCTCAGTCTCCATGGGAACTTGTCACAGTCTCAGTCTACACGCGAGCTTGTCGCACTCTCAGTCTCCCTGGGAACTTGTCACACTCTCAGTCTCCATGGGAACTTGTCACACTTTAAGTCTCCATGGGAACTTATCACACTCTCAGTCTCCATGGGAAGTTGTCACACTCTCAGTCTTCATGGGAACTTGTCACACTCTCAGTTTACATGGGAACTTGTCACACTCTCAGTCTCCATGGGAACGTGTCACTATCTCAGTCTACATGGGAACTTGTCGCACTCTCAGTCTCCATAGGAACTTGTCACATCTCAGTCTCCATGGGAACTTGTCACACTCTCAGTCTCCGTGGGAACCTGTCACACTCTCAGTCTCCATGGGGGCTTGTAACACTCTCAGTCTCCATTGGAACTTGTCACACTCTCAGTCTCCATGGGAACTTGACACACTCTCACTGTACATGGGAACCTGTCACACTCTCAGTCCCCATGGGAACTTGTCACACTCTGTCTCCATGGGAACCTGTCACACTCTCAGTCTCCATGGGAACTTGTCACACTCTCAGTCTACATGGAAACTTGTCACACTCTCAGTCTCTATGGGAACTTGTCACACTCTCAGTCTACATGAGAACTTGTCACACTCTCAGTCTCCATGGGAACTTGTCACAGTCTCAGTCTACATGGGAGCTTGTCGCACTCTCAGTCTCCATGGGAACTTGTCACACTCTCAGTCTCCATGGGAACTTGTCATACTCTCAGTCTCCATGGGAACTTGTCACACTCTCAGTCTCCATGGGAACGTGTCACTCTCTCAGTCTACATGGGAACTTGTCGCACTCTCAGTCTCCATGGGAACTTGTCGCACTCTCAGTCTCAATGGGAACTTGTCGCACTCTCAGTCTCCATGGGAACTTCTGACACTCTCAGTCTCCATGGGAACTTGTCGCACTCTCAGTCTCCATAGGAACTTCTCACATCTCAGTCTCCATGGGAACTTGTCACACTCTCAATCTACATGGGAACTTGTCACACTGTCAGTCTCCATGGGAACTTCTCACACTCTCAGTCTACATGGGAACTTGTCACACTCTCAGACTCCATGGGAACTTGTCACACTCTCAGGCTCCCTGGGAACTTGTCACACTCTCAGCCTCCATGGGAACTTGTCACACTCTCAGTCTGCATGAGAACTTTTTTCACACTCTCACTCTACATGAGAGCTTGTCACACTCTCAGTCTCCATGGGAACTTGTCACACTCTCAGTCTCCATGGGAACTTGTTACACTGTCAGTCTACATGAGAACTTGTCACACTCTCAGTCTACATGAGAACTTGTCACAATCTCACTCTCCATGGGAACTTGTCACACTCTCAGTCTACATGAGAACTTGTCACACTCTCAGTCTCCATGGGAACGTGTCACACTCTCAGTCTACATGGCAACTTAACGCACTCTCAGTCTCCATGGGAACTTGTCGCACTCTCAGTCTCCATGCGAACTTGTCGCACTCTCAGTCTCCATGGGAACTTGTCACACTCTCAGTCTCAGTGGGAACTGGTCACACGCTCAGTCTCCATGGGAACTTGTCACGCTCTCAGTCTCTCTGGGAACTTGTCACACTCTCAGTCTCCATGGGAACCTGTCACACTCTCAGCCTCCATGGGAGCATGTGACACTCTCAAACTCCATGGGAACTTGTCGCACTCTCAGTCTCCATGGGAACTTGTCGCACTCTCAGTCTCAGTGGGAACTGGTCACACGCTCAGTTTCCGTGGGAACTTGTCACGCTCTCAGTCTCCCTGGGAACTTGTCACACTCTCAGTCTCCATGGGAACCTGTCACACTCTCAGCCTCCATGGGAGCTTGTGACACTCTCAAACTCCATGGGAACTTGTCGCACTCTCAGTCTCCATGGGAACTTGTCACACTCTCAGTCTCCATGGGAAGTTGTCACACTCTCAGTCTTCATGGGAACTTGTCACACTCTCAGTTTACATGGGAACTTGTCACACTCTCAGTCTCCATGGGAACGTGTCACTATCTCAGTCTACATGGGAACTTGTCGCACTCTCAGTCTCCATGGGAACTTGTCGCACTGTCAGTCTCCATGGGAACTTCTGACACTCTCAGTCTCCATGGGAACTTTTCGCACTCTCAGTCTCCATAGGAACTTGTCACATCTCAGTCTCCATGGGAACCTGTCACACTCTCAGTCTCCATGGGAACCTGTCACACTCTCAGTCTCCATGGGAGATTGTAACACTCTCAGTCTCCATTGGAACTTGTCACACTCTCTGTCTCCATGGGAACTTGACACACTCTCAGTGTACATGGGAACCTGTCACACTCTCAGTCTCCACGGGAACTTGTCACACTTTCAGTCTACATGGAAACTTTTCACACTCTCAGTCTCTATGGGAACTTGTCACACTCTCAGTCTACATGAGAACTTGTCACACTCTCAGTCTCCATGGGAACTTGTCACAGTCTCAGTCTACATGGGAGCTTGTCGCACTATCAGTCTCCATGGGAACTTGTCACACTCTCAGTCTCCATGGGAACTTGTCATACTCTCAGTCTCCATGGGAACTTGTCACACTCTCAGTCTCCATGGGAACGTGTCACTCTCTCAGTTTACATGGGAACTTGTCGCACTCTCAGTCTCCATGGGAACTTGTCGCACTCTCAGTCTCAATGGGAACTTGTCGCACTCTCAGTCTCCATGGGAACTTCTGACACTCTCAGTCTCCATGGGAACTTGTCGCACTCTCAGTCTCCATAGGAACTTCTCACATCTCAGCCTCCATGTGAACTTGTCACACTCTCAATCTACATGGGAACTTGTCACACTGTCAGTCTCCATGGGAACTTCTCACACTCTCAGTCTACATGGGAACTTGTCACACTCTCAGACTCCATGGGAACTTGTCACACTCTCAGGCTCCATGGGAACTTGTCACACTCTCAGCCTCCATGGGAACTTGTCACACTCTCAGTCTGCATCAGAACTTTTTTCACACTCTCAGTCTCCATGGGAACTTGTCGCACTCTCAGTCTCCATAGGAACTTCTCACATCTCAGCCTCCATGTGAACTTGTCACACTCTCAATCTACATGGGAACTTGTCACACTGTCAGTCTACATGAGAACTTGTCACACTCTCAGTCTACATGGGAACTTGTCACAATCTCACTCTCCATGGAAACTTGTCACACTCTCAGTCTACATGAGAACTTGTCACACTCTCAGTCTCCATGGGAACATGTCACACTCTCAGTCTACATGGCGACTTAACGCACTCTGAGTCTCCATGGGAACTTGTCGCACTCTCAGTCTCCATGCGAACTTGTCGCACTCTCAGACTCCATGGGAACTTGTCGCACTCGCAGTCTCAGTGGGAACTGGTCACACGCTCAGTCTCCGTGGGAACTTGTCACGCTCTCAGTCTCTCGGGGAACTTGTCACACTCTCAGTCTCCATGGGAACCTGTCACACTCTCTGCCTCCATGGGAGCATGTGACACTCTCAAACTCCATGGGAACTTGTCGCACTCTCAGTCTCCATGGGAACTTGTCGCACTGTCAGTCTCCATGGGAACTTCTGACACTCTCAGTCTCCATGGGAACTTTTCGCACTCTCAGTCTCCATAGGAACTTGTCACATCTCAGTCTCCATGGGAACCTGTCACACTCTCAGTCTCCATGGGAACCTGTCACACTCTCAGTCTCCATGGGAGATTGTAACACTCTCAGTCTCCATTGGAACTTGTCACACTCTCTCTCTCCATGGGAACTTGACACACTCTCAGTGTACATGGGAACCTGTCACACTCTCAGTCTCCACGGGAACTTGTCACACTCTGTCTCCATGCGAACCTGTCACACTCTCAGTCTCCATGGGAACTTGTCACACTCTCAGTCTACATGGAAACTTGTCACACTCTCAGTCTCTATGGGAACTTGTCACACTCTCAGTCTACATGAGAACTTGTCACACTCTCAGTCTCCATGGGAACTTGTCACAGTCTCAGTCTACATGGGAGCTTGTCGCACTCTCAGTCTCCATGGGAACTTGTCACACTCTCAGTCTCCATGGGAACTTGTCATACTCTCAGTCTCCATGGGAACTTGTCACACTCTCAGTCTCCATGGGAACGTGTCACTCTCTCAGTTTACATGGGAACTTGTCGCACTCTCAGTCTCCATGGGAACTTGTCGCACTCTCAGTCTCAATGGGAACTTGTCGCACTCTCAGTCTCCATGGGAACTTCTGACACTCTCAGTCTCCATGGGAACTTGTCGCACTCTCAGTCTCCATAGGAACTTCTCACATCTCAGTCTCCATGGGAACTTGTCACACTCTCAATCTACATGGGAACTTGTCACACTGTCAGTCTCCATGGGAACTTCTCACACTCTCAGTCTACATGGGAACTTGTCACACTCTCAGACTCCATGGGAACTTGTCACACTCTCAGGCTCCATGGGAACTTGTCACACTCTCAGCCTCCATGGGAACTTGTCACACTCTCAGTCTGCATCAGAACTTTTTTCACACTCTCAGTCTACATGAGAGCTTGTCACACTCTCAGTCTCCATGGGAACTTGTCACACTCTCAGTCTCCATGGGAACTTGTTACACTGTCAGTCTACATGAGAACTTGTCACACTCTCAGTCTACATGGGAACTTGTCACAATCTCACTCTCCATGGGAACTTGTCACACTCTCAGTCTACATGAGAACTTGTCACACTCTCAGTCTCCATGGGAACGTGTCACACTCTCAGTCTACATGGCAACTTAACGCACTCTGAGTCTCCATGGGAACTTGTCGCACTCTCAGTCTCCATGCGAACTTGTCGCACTCTCAGCCTCCATGGGAACTTGTCGCACTCGCAGTCTCAGTGGGAACTGGTCACACGCTCAGTCTCCGTGGGAACTTGTCACGCTCTCAGTCTCTCTGGGAACTTGTCACACTCTCAGTCTCCATGGGAACCTGTCACACTCTCTGCCTCCATGGGAGCATGTGACACTCTCAAACTCCATGGGAACTTGTCACACTCTCAGTTTACATGGGAACTTGTCACACTCTCAGTCTCCATGGGAACGTGTCACTATCTCAGTCTACATGGGAACTTGTCGCACTGTCAGTCTCCATGGGAACTTCTGACACTCTCAGTCTCCATGGGAACTTTTCGCACTCTCAGTCTCCATAGCAACTTGTCACATCTCAGTCTCCATGGGAACCTGTCACACTCTCAGTCTCCATGGGAACCTGTCACACTCTCAGTCTCCATGGGAGATTGTAACACTCTCAGTCTCCATTGGAACTTGTCACACTCTCTGTCTCCATGGGAACTTGACACACTCTCAGTGTACATGGGAACCTGTCACACTCTCAGTCTCCACGGGAACTTGTCACGCTCTCAGTCTACATGGAAACTTGTCACACTCTCAGTCTCTATGGGAACTTGTCACACTCTCAGTCTACATGAGAACTTGTCACACTCTCAGTCTCCATGGGAACTTGTCACAGTCTCAGTCTACATGGGAGCTTGTCGCACTCTCAGTCTCCATGGGAACTTGTCACACTCTCAGTCTCCATGGGAACTTGTCACACTCTCAGACTCCATTTGAACTTCTCACACTCTCAGGCTCCGTGGGAACTTGTCTCACTCTGAGTCTCCATGGGAACGTGTCACTCTCTCAGTTTAATTGGGAACTTGTCGCACTCTCAGTCTCCATGGGAACTTCTGACACTCTCAGTCTCCATGGGAACTTTTCGCACTCTCTGTCTCCATAGGAACTTGTCACATCTGAGTCTGCATGGGAACTTGTCACAATCTCAGTCTCCATGGGAACTTGTCACTCTCTCAGTCTACATGAGAACTTGTCACACTCTCAGTCTCCATGGGAACCTGTCACACTCTCAGTCTCCATGGGAACTTATCACACTCTCAATCTCCATGGGAACTTGTCACACTCTCAGTCTACATGGAAACTTGTCACACTCTCAGTCTCCATGGGAACTTGTCACACTCTCAGTCTACATGAGAACTTGTCACACTCTCAGTCTCCATGGGAACTTGTCACAGTCTCAGTCTACATGGGAGCTTGTCGCACTCTGAGTCTCCATGGGAACTTGTCACACTCTCAGTCTCCATGGGAACTTGTTACACTGTCAGTCTACATGAGAACTTGTCACACTCTCAGTCTACATGGGAACTTGTCACAATCTCACTCTCCATGGGAACTTGTCACACTCTCAGTCTACATGAGAACTTGTCACACTCTCAGTCTCCATGGGAACATGTCACACTCTCAGTCTACATGGCGACTTAACGCACTCTGAGTCTCCATGGGAACTTGTCGCACTCTCAGTCTCCATGCGAACTTGTCGCACTCTCAGACTCCATGGGAACTTGTCGCACTCGCAGTCTCAGTGGGAACTGGTCACACGCTCAGTCTCCGTGGGAACTTGTCACGCTCTCAGTCTCTCGGGGAACTTGTCACACTCTCAGTCTCCATGGGAACCTGTCAGACTCTCTGCCTCCATGGGAGCATGTGACACTCTCAAACTCCATGGGAACTTGTCGCACTCTCAGTCTCCATGGGAACTTGTCGCACTGTCAGTCTCCATGGGAACTTCTGACACTCTCAGTCTCCATGGGAACTTTTCGCACTCTCAGTCTCCATAGGAACTTGTCACATCTCAGTCTCCATGGGAACCTGTCACACTCTCAGTCTCCATGGGAACCTGTCACACTCTCAGTCTCCATGGGAGATTGTAACACTCTCAGTCTCCATTGGAACTTGTCACACTCTCTGTCTCCATGGGAACTTGACACACTCTCAGTGTACATGGGAACCTGTCACACTCTCAGTCTCCACGGGAACTTGTCACACTCTGTCTCCATGCGAACCTGTCACACTCTCAGTCTCCATGGGAACTTGTCACACTCTCAGTCTACATGGAAACTTGTCACACTCTCAGTCTCTATGGGAACTTGTCACACTCTCAGTCTACATGAGAACTTGTCAGACTCTCAGTCTCCATGGGAACTTGTCACAGTCTCAGTCTACATGGGAGCTTGTCGCACTCTCAGTCTCCATGGGAACTTGTCACACTCTCAGTCTCCATGGGAACTTGTCATACTCTCAGTCTCCATGGGAACTTGTCACACTCTCAGTCTCCATGGGAACGTGTCACTCTCTCAGTTTACATGGGAACTTGTCGCACTCTCAGTCTCCATGGGAACTTGTCGCACTCTCAGTCTCAATGGGAACTTGTCGCACTCTCAGTCTCCATGGGAACTTCTGACACTCTCAGTCTCCATGGGAACTTGTCGCACTCTCAGTCTCCATAGGAACTTCTCACATCTCAGTCTCCATGGGAACTTGTCACACTCTCAATCTACATGGGAACTTGTCACACTGTCAGTCTCCATGGGAACTTCTCACACTCTCAGTCTACATGGGAACTTGTCACACTCTCAGACTCCATGGGAACTTGTCACACTCTCAGGCTCCATGGGAACTTGTCACACTCTCAGCCTCCATGGGAACTTGTCACACTCTCAGTCTGCATCAGAACTTTTTTCACACTCTCAGTCTACATGAGAGCTTGTCACACTCTCAGTCTCCATGGGAACTTGTCACACTCTCAGTCTCCATGGGAACTTGTTACACTGTCAGTCTACATGAGAACTTGTCACACTCTCAGTCTCCATGGGAACGTGTCACACTCTCAGTCTACATGGCAACTTAACGCACTCTGAGTCTCCATGGGAACTTGTCGCACTCTCAGTCTCCATGCGAACTTGTCGCACTCTCAGCCTCCATGGGAACTTGTCGCACTCGCAGTCTCAGTGGGAACTGGTCACACGCTCAGTCTCCGTGGGAACTTGTCACGCTCTCAGTCTCTCTGGGAACTTGTCACACTCTCAGTCTCCATGGGAACCTGTCACACTCTCTGCCTCCATGGGAGCATGTGACACTCTCAAACTCCATGGGAACTTGTCACACTCTCAGTTTACATGGGAACTTGTCACACTCTCAGTCTCCATGGGAACTTCTCACACTCTCAGGCGCCGTGGGAACTTGTCTCACTCTGAGTCTCCATGGGAACGTGTCACTCTCTCAGTTTAATTGGGAACTTGTCGCACTCTCAGTCTCCATGGGAACTTCTGACACTCTCAGTCTCCATGGGAACTTTTCGCACTCTCTGTCTCCATAGGAACTTGTCACATCTGAGTCTGCATGGGAACTTGTCACAATCTCAGTCTCCATGGGAACTTGTCACTCTCTCAGTCTACATGACAACTTGTCACACTCTCAGTCTCCATGGGAACCTGTCACACTCTCAGTCTCCATGGGAACTTATCACACTCTCAATCTCCATGGGAACTTGTCACACTCTCAGTCTACATGGAAACTTGTCACACTCTCAGTCTCCATGGGAACTTGTCACACTCTCAGTCTACATGAGAACTTGTCACACTCTCAGTCTCCATGGGAACTTGTCACAGTCTCAGTCTACATGGGAGCTTGTCGCACTCTGAGTCTCCATGGGAACTTGACACACTCTCAGTCTCCATGGGAACTTGTCACACTCTCAGTTTACATGGGAACTTGTCACACTGTCAGTCTCCATGGGAACCTTTCACTCTCTCAGTCTACATTGGAACTTGTCGCACTCTCTGTCTCCATGGGAACTTCTGACACTCTCAGTCTCCATGGGAGCTTGTCGCACTCTCAGTCTCCATGCGAACTTGTCGCACTCTCAGTCTCCATGGGAACTTGTCACACTCTCAGTCTCAGTGGGAGCTGATCACACGCTCAGTCTCCGTGGGAACTTGTCACGCTCTCAGTCTCTCTGGGAACTTGTCACACTCTCAGTCTCCATGGGAACCTGTCACACTCTCAGCCTCCATGGGAGCATGTGACACTCTCAAACTCCATGGGAACTTGTCGCACTCTCAGTCTCCATGGGAACTTGTCGCACTCACAGTCTCAGTGGGAACTGGTCACACTCTCAGTCTCCATGGGAACGTGTCACTCTCTCAGTCTACATGGGAACTTGTCGCACTCTCAGTCTCCATGGGAACTTGTCGCACTCTCAGTCTCAATGGGAACTTGTCGCACTCTCAGTCTCCATGGGAACTTCTGACACTCTCAGTCTCCATGGGAACTTGTCGCACTCTCAGTCTCCATAGGAACATCTCACATCTCAGTCTCCATGGGAACTTGTCACACTCTCAATCTACATGGGAACTTGTCACACTGCCAGTCTCCATGGGAACTTCTCACACTCTCAGTCTACATGGGAACTTGTCACACTCTCAGACTCCATTTGAACTTCTCACACTCTCAGGCTCCGTGGGAACTTGTCACACTCTGAGCCTCCATGGGAACGTGTCACTCTCTCAGTGTACATGGGAACTTGTCGCACTCTCAGTCTCCATAGGAACTTGTCACATCTGAGTCTACATGGGAACTTGTCACAATCTCAGTCTCCATGGGAACTTGTCACTCTCTCAGTCTACATGAGAACTTGTCACACTCTCAGTCTCCATGGGAACCTGTCACACTCTCAGTCTCCATGGGAACTTATCACACTCTCAATCTCCATGGGAACTTGTCACACTCTCAGTCTACATGGAAACTTGTCACACTCTCAGTCTCCATGGGAACTTGTCACACTCTCAGTCTACATGAGAACTTGTCACACTCTCAGTCTCCATGGGAACTTGTCACAGTCTCAGTCTACATGGGAGCTTGTCGCACTCTGAGTCTCCATGGGAACTTGTCACACTCTCAGTCTCCATGGGAACTTGTCACACTTTCAGTTTACATGGGAACTTGTCACACTGTCAGTCTCCATGGGAACCTTTCACTCTCTCAGTCTACATGGAACTTGTCGCACTCTCAGTCTCCATGGGAACTTCTGACATCATCAGTCTCCATGGGAACTTGTCGCACTCTCAGTCTCCATGCGAACTTGTCGCACTCTCAGTCTCCATGGGAACTTGTCGCACTCTCAGTCTCAGAGGGAACTGGTCACACGCTCAGTCTCCGTGGGAACTTGTCACGCTCTCAGTCTCTCTGGGAACTTGTCACACTCTCAGTCTCCATGGGAACCTGTCACACTCTCAGGCTCCATGGGAGCATGTGACACTCTGAAACTCCATGGGAACTTGTCGCACTCTCAGTCTCTATGGGAACTTGTCGCACTCTCAGTCTCAGTGGGAACTGGTCACACGCTCAGTCTCCGTGGAAACTTGTCACGCTCTCAGTCTCCCTGGGAACTTGTCACACTCTCAGTCTCCATTGGAACCTGTCACACTCTCAGCCTCCATGGGATCTTGTGACACTCTCAGACTCCATTTGAACTTCTCACACTCTCAGTCTCCGTGGGAACTTGTCACACTCTGAGTCTCCATGAGAACGTGTCACTCTCTCAGTGTACATGGGAACTTGTCGCACTCTCAGTCTCCATGGGAACTTCTGACACTCTCAGTCTACATGGGAACTTGTCACAATCTCAGTCTCCATGGGAACTTGTCGCACTCTCAGTCTCCATGCGAACTTGTCGCACTCTCAGACTCCATGGGAACTTGTCGCACTCGCACTCTCAGTGGGAACTGGTCACACGCTCAGTCTCCGTGGGAACTTGTCACGCTCTCAGTCTCACTGGGAACTTGTCACACTCTCAGTCTCCATGGGAACCTGTCACACTCTCTGCCTCCATGGGAGCATGTGACACTCTCAAACTCCATGGGAACTTGTCGCACTCTCAGTCTCCATGGGAACTTGTCGCACTGTCAGTCTCCATGGGAACTTCTGACACTCTCAGTCTCCATGGGAACTTTTCGCACTCTCAGTCTCCATAGGAACTTGTCACATCTCAGTCTCCATGGGAACCTGTTACACTCTCAGTCTCCATGGGAACCTGTCACACTCTCAGTCTCCATGGGAGATTGTAACACTCTCAGTCTCCATTGGAACTTGTCACACTCTCTGTCTCCATGGGAACTTGACACACTCTCAGTGTACATGGGAACCTGTCACACTCTCAGTCTCCACGGGAACTTGTCACACTTTCAGTCTACATGGAAACTTTTCACACTCTCAGTCTCTATGGGAACTTGTCACACTCTCAGTCTACATGAGAACTTGTCACACTCTCAGTCTCCATGGGAACTTGTCACAGTCTCAGTCTACATGGGAGCTTGTCGCACTATCAGTCTCCATGGGAACTTGTCACACTCTCAGTCTCCATGGGAACTTGTCATACTCTCAGTCTCCATGGGAACTTGTCACACTCTCAGTCTCCATGGGAACGTGTCACTCTCTCAGTTTACATGGGAACTTGTCGCACTCTCAGTCTCCATGGGAACTTGTCGCACTCTCAGTCTCAATGGGAACTTGTCGCACTCTCAGTCTCCATGTGAACTTCTGACACTCTCAGTCTCCATGGGAACTTGTCGCACTCTCAGTCTCCATAGGAACTTCTCACATCTCAGCCTCCATGTGAACTTGTCACACTCTCAATCTACATGGGAACTTGTCACACTGTCAGTCTCCATGGGAACTTCTCACACTCTCAGTCTACATGGGAACTTGTCACACTCTCAGACTCCATGGGAACTTGTCACACTCTCAGGCTCCATGGGAACTTGTCACACTCTCAGCCTCCATGGGAACTTGTCACACTCTCAGTCTGCATCAGAACTTTTTTCACACTCTCAGTCTCCATGGGAACTTGTCGCACTCTCAGTCTCCATAGGAACTTCTCACATCTCAGCCTCCATGTGAACTTGTCACACTCTCAATCTACATGGGAACTTGTCACACTGTCAGTCTACATGAGAACTTGTCACACTCTCAGTCTACATGGGAACTTGTCACAATCTCACTCTCCATGGGAACTTGTCACACTCTCAGTCTACATGAGAACTTGTCACACTCTCAGTCTCCATGGGAACATGTCACACTCTCAGTCTACATGGCGACTTAACGCACTCTGAGTCTCCATGGGAACTTGTCGCACTCTCAGTCTCCATGCGAACTTGTCGCACTCTCAGACTCCATGGGAACTTGTCGCACTCGCAGTCTCAGTGGGAACTGGTCACACGCTCAGTCTCCGTGGGAACTTGTCACGCTCTCAGTCTCTCGGGGAACTTGTCACACTCTCAGTCTCCATGGGAACCTGTCACACTCTCTGCCTCCATGGGAGCATGTGACACTCTCAAACTCCATGGGAACTTGTCGCACTCTCAGTCTCCATGGGAACTTGTCGCACTGTCAGTCTCCATGGGAACTTCTGACACTCTCAGTCTCCATGGGAACTTTTCGCACTCTCAGTCTCCATAGGAACATGTCACATCTCAGTCTCCATGGGAACCTGTCACACTCTCAGTCTCCATGGGAACCTGTCACACTCTCAGTCTCCATGGGAGATTGTAACACTCTCAGTCTCCATTGGAACTTGTCACACTCTCTGTCTCCATGGGAACTTGACACACTCTCAGTGTACATGGGAACCTGTCACACTCTCAGTCTCCACGGGAACTTGTCACACTCTGTCTCCATGCGAACCTGTCACACTCTCAGTCTCTATGGGAACTTGTCACACTCTCAGTCTACATGAGAACTTGTCACACTCTCAGTCTCCATGGGAACTTGTCACAGTCTCAGTCTACATGGGAGCTTGTCGCACTCTCAGTCTCCATGGGAACTTGTCACACTCTCAGTCTCCATGGGAACTTGTCATACTCTCAGTCTCCATGGGAACTTGTCACACTCTCAGTCTCCATGGGAACGTGTCACTCTCTCAGTTTACATGGGAACTTGTCGCACTCTCAGTCTCCATGGGAACTTGTCGCACTCTCAGTCTCAATGGGAACTTGTCGCACTCTCAGTCTCCATGGGAACTTCTGACACTCTCAGTCTCCATGGGAACTTGTCGCACTCTCAGTCTCCATAGGAACTTCTCACATCTCAGTCTCCATGGGAACTTGTCACACTCTCAATCTACATGGGAACTTGTCACACTGTCAGTCTCCATGGGAACTTCTCACACTCTCAGTCTACATGGGAACTTGTCACACTCTCAGACTCCATGGGAACTTGTCACACTCTCAGCCTCCATGGGAACTTGTCACACTCTCAGCCTCCATGGGAACTTGTCACACTCTCAGTCTGCATCAGAACTTTTTTCACACTCTCAGTCTACATGAGAGCTTGTCACACTCTCAGTCTCCATGGGAACTTGTCACACTCTCAGTCTCCATGGGAACTTGTTACACTGTCAGTCTACATGAGAACTTGTCACACTCTCAGTCTACATGGGAACTTGTCACAATCTCACTCTCCATGGGAACTTGTCACACTCTCAGTCTACATGAGAACTTGTCACACTCTCAGTCTCCATGGGAACGTGTCACACTCTCAGTCTACATGGCAACTTAACGCACTCTGAGTCTCCATGGGAACTTGTCGCACTCTCAGTCTCCATGCGAACTTGTCGCACTCTCAGCCTCCATGGGAACTTGTCGCACTCGCAGTCTCAGTGGGAACTGGTCACACGCTCAGTCTCCGTGGGAACTGTCACACGCTCAGTCTCCGTGGGAACTTGTCACGCTCTCAGTCTCTCTGGGAACTTGTCACACTCTCAGTCTCCATGGGAACCTGTCACACTCTCTGCCTCCATGGGAGCATGTGACACTCTCAAACTCCATGGGAACTTGTCACACTCTCAGTTTACATGGGAACTTGTCACACTCTCAGTCTCCATGGGAACGTGTCACTATCTCAGTCTACATGGGAACTTGTCGCACTCTCAGTCTCCATGGGAACTTGTCGCACTGTCAGTCTCCATGGGAACTTCTGACACTCTCAGTCTCCATGGGAACTTTTCGCACTCTCAGTCTCCATAGCAACTTGTCACATCTCAGTCTCCATGGGAACCTGTCACACTCTCAGTCTCCATGGGAACCTGTCACACTCTCAGTCTCCATGGGAGATTGTAACACTCTCAGTCTCCATTGGAACTTGTCACACTCTCTGTCTCCATGGGAACTTGACACACTCTCAGTGTACATGGGAACCTGTCACACTCTCAGTCTCCACGGGAACTTGTCGCACTCTCAGTCTCCATGCGAACTTGTCGCACTCTCAGACTCCATGGGAACTTGTCGCACTCGCAGTCTCAGTGGGAACTGGTCACACGCTCAGTCTCCGTGGGAACTTGTCACGCTCTCAGTCTCTCGGGGAACTTGTCACACTCTCAGTCTCCATGGGAACCTGTCACACTCTCTGCCTCCATGGGAGCATGTGACACTCTCAAACTCCATGGGAACTTGTCGCACTCTCAGTCTCCATGGGAACTTGTCGCACTGTCAGTCTCCATGGGAACTTCTGACACTCTCAGTCTCCATGGGAACTTTTCGCACTCTCAGTCTCCATAGGAACTTGTCACATCTCAGTCTCCATGGGAACCTGTCACACTCTCAGTCTCCATGGGAACCTGTCACACTCTCAGTCTCCATGGGAGATTGTAACACTCTCAGTCTCCATTGGAACTTGTCACACTCTCTGTCTCCATGGGAACTTGACACACTCTCAGTGTACATGGGAACCTGTCACACTCTCAGTCTCCACGGGAACTTGTCACACTCTGTCTCCATGCGAACCTGTCACACTCTCAGTCTCCATGGGAACTTGTCACACTCTCAGTCTACATGGAAACTTGTCACACTCTCAGTCTCTATGGGAACTTGTCACACTCTCAGTCTACATGAGAACTTGTCACACTCTCAGTCTCCATGGGAACTTGTCACAGTCTCAGTCTACATGGGAGCTTGTCGCACTCTCAGTCTCCATGGGAACTTGTCACACTCTCAGTCTCCATGGGAACTTGTCATACTCTCAGTCTCCATGGGAACTTGTCACACTCTCAGTCTCCATGGGAACGTGTCACTCTCTCAGTTTACATGGGAACTTGTCGCACTCTCAGTCTCCATGGGAACTTGTCGCACTCTCAGTCTCAATGGGAACTTGTCGCACTCTCAGTCTCCATGGGAACTTCTGACACTCTCAGTCTCCATGGGAACTTGTCGCACTCTCAGTCTCCATAGGAACTTCTCACATCTCAGTCTCCATGGGAACTTGTCACACTCTCAGACTCCATGGGAACTTGTCACACTCTCAGGCTCCATGGGAACTTGTCACACTCTCAGCCTCCATGGGAACTTGTCACACTCTCAGTCTGCATCAGAACTTTTTTCACACTCTCAGTCTACATGAGAGCTTGTCACACTCTCAGTCTCCATGGGAACTTGTCACACTCTCAGTCTCCATGGGAACTTGTTGCACTCTCAGTCTCCATGCGAACTTGTCGCACTCTCAGCCTCCATGGGAACTTGTCGCACTCGCAGTCTCAGTGGGAACTGGTCACACGCTCAGTCTCCGTGGGAACTTGTCACGCTCTCAGTCTCTCTGGGAACTTGTCACACTCTCAGTCTCCATGGGAACCTGTCACACTCTCTGCCTCCATGGGAGCATGTGACACTCTCAAACTCCATGGGAACTTGTCACACTCTCAGTTTACATGGGAACTTGTCACACTCTCAGTCTCCATGGGAACTTCTCACACTCTCAGGCGCCGTGGGAACTTGTCACAATCTCAGTCTCCATGGGAACTTGTCACTCTCTCAGTCTACATGACAACTTGTCACACTCTCAGTCTCCATGGGAACCTGTCACACTCTCAGTCTCCATGGGAACTTATCACACTCTCAATCTCCATGGGAACTTGTCACACTCTCAGTCTACATGGAAACTTGTCACACTCTCAGTCTCCATGGGAACTTGTCACACTCTCAGTCTACATGAGAACTTGTCACACTCTCAGTCTCCATGGGAACTTGTCACAGTCTCAGTCTACATGGGAGCTTGTCGCACTCTGAGTCTCCATGGGAACTTGACACACTCTCAGTCTCCATGGGAACTTGTCACACTCTCAGTTTACATGGGAACTTGTCACACTGTCAGTCTCCATGGGAACCTTTCACTCTCTCAGTCTACATTGGAACTTGTCGCACTCTCTGTCTCCATGGGAACTTCTGACACTCTCAGTCTCCATGGGAGCTTGTCGCACTCTCAGTCTCCATGCGAACTTGTCGCACTCTCAGTCTCCATGGGAACTTGTCACACTCTCAGTCTCAGTGGGAACTGATCACACGCTCAGTCTCCGTGGGAACTTGTCACGCTCTCAGTCTCTCTGGGAACTTGTCACACTCTCAGTCTCCATGGGAACCTGTCGCACTCTCAGCCTCCATGGGAGCATGTGACACTCTCAAACTCCATGGGAACTTGTCGCACTCTCAGTCTCCATGGGAACTTGTCGCACTCACAGTCTCAGTGGGAACTGGTCACACTCTCAGTCTCCATGGGAACGTGTCACTCTCTCAGTCTACATGGGAACTTGTCGCACTCTCAGTCTCCATGGGAACTTGTCGCACTCTCAGTCTCAATGGGAACTTGTCGCACTCTCAGTCTCCATGGGAACTTCTGACACTCTCAGTCTCCATGGGAACTTGTCGCACTCTCAGTCTCCATAGGAACATCTCACATCTCAGTCTCCATGGGAACTTGTCACACTCTCAATCTACATGGGAACTTGTCACACTGCCAGTCTCCATGGGAACTTCTCACACTCTCAGTCTACATGGGAACTTGTCACACTCTCAGACTCCATTTGAACTTCTCACACTCTCAGGCTCCGTGGGAACTTGTCACACTCTGAGCCTCCATGGGAACGTGTCACTCTCTCAGTGTACATGGGAACTTGTCGCACTCTCAGTCTCCATGGGAACTTCTGACACTCTCAGTCTCCATGGGAACTTTTCGCACTCTCAGTCTCCATAGGAACTTGTCACATCTGAGTCTACATGGGAACTTGTCACAATCTCAGTCTCCATGGGAACTTGTCACTCTCTCAGTCTACATGAGAACTTGTCACACTCTCAGTCTCCATGGGAACCTGTCACACTCTCAGTCTCCATGGGAACTTATCACACTCTCAATCTCCATGGGAACTTGTCACACTCTCAGTCTACATGGAAACTTGTCACACTCTCAGTCTCCATGGGAACTTGTCACACTCTCAGTCTACATGAGAACTTGTCACACTCTCAGTCTCCATGGGAACTTGTCACAGTCTCAGTCTACATGGGAGCTTGTCGCACTCTGAGTCTCCATGGGAACTTGTCACACTCTCAGTCTCCATGGGAACTTGTCACACTTTCAGTTTACATGGGAACTTGTCACACTGTCAGTCTCCATGGGAACCTTTCACTCTCTCAGTCTACATGGAACTTGTCGCACTCTCAGTCTCCATGGGAACTTCTGACATCATCAGTCTCCATGGGAACTTGTCGCACTCTCAGTCTCCATGCGAACTTGTCGCACTCTCAGTCTCCATGGGAACTTGTCGCACTCTCAGTCTCAGAGGGAACTGGTCACACGCTCAGTCTCCGTGGGAACTTGTCACGCTCTCAGTCTCTCTGGGAACTTGTCACACTCTCAGTCTCCATGGGAACCTGTCACACTCTCAGGCTCCATGGGAGCATGTGACACTCTGAAACTCCATGGGAACTTGTCGCACTCTCAGTCTCTATGGGAACTTGTCGCACTCTCAGTCTCAGTGGGAACTGGTCACACGCTCAGTCTCCGTGGAAACTTGTCACGCTCTCAGTCTCCCTGGGAACTTGTCACACTCTCAGTCTCCATTGGAACCTGTCACACTCTCAGCCTCCATGGGAGCTTGTGACACTCTCAGACTCCATTTGAACTTCTCACACTCTCAGTCTCCGTGGGAACTTGTCACACTCTGAGTCTCCATGAGAACGTGTCACTCTCTCAGTGTACATGGGAACTTGTCGCACTCTCAGTCTCCATGGGAACTTCTGACACTCTCAGTCTCCATGGGAACTTTTCGCACTCTCAGTCTCCATAGGAACTTGTCACATCTCAGTCTACATGGGAACTTGTCACAATCTCAGTCTCCATGGGAACTTGTCACTCTCTCAGTCTACATGGGAACTTGTCACACTCTCAGTCTCCATGGGAACCTGTCACACTCTCAGTCTCCATGGGAACTTATCACACTCTCAGTCTCCATGGGAACTTGTCACACACTGTCTACATGGAAACTTGTCACACTCTCAGTCTCCATGGGAACTTCTGACACTCTCAGTCTCCATGGGAACTTGTCGCACTCTCAGTCTCCATGCGAACTTGTCGCACTCTCAGTCTCCATGGAAACTTGTCGCACTCTCAGTCTCAGTGGGAACTGGTCACACGCTCAGTCTCCGTGCGAACTTGTCACGCTC
Organism: Mobula birostris; assembly: GCF_030028105.1. Lineage (NCBI taxonomy): Eukaryota > Metazoa > Chordata > Chondrichthyes > Myliobatiformes > Myliobatidae > Mobula > Mobula birostris. The sequence goes on along the minus strand of NW_027278545.1, from coordinate 72,818 downwards.
TCAGTCTCTCTGGGAACTTGTCACACTCTCAGTCTCCATGGGAACCTGTCACACTCTCAGCCTCCATGGGAGCATGTGACACTCTCAAACTCCATGGGAACTTGTCGCACTCTCAGTCTCCATGGCAACTTGTCGCACTCTCAGTCTCAGTGGGAACTGGTCACACGCTCAGTCTCCGTGGAAACTTGTCACGCTCTCAGTCTCCCTGGGAACTTGTCACACTCTCAGTCTCCATGGGAACCTGTCACACTCTCAGCCTCCATGGGAGCTTGTGACACTCTCAAACTCCATGGGAACTTGTCGCACTCTCAGTCTCCATGGGAACTTGTCACACTCTCAGTCTCCATGGGAACTTCTGACGCTCTCAGTCTCCATAGGAACTTCTCACATCTCAGTCTCCATGGGAACTTGTCACACTCTCAATCTACATGGGAACTTGTCACACTGTCAGTCTCCATGGGAACTTCTCACACTCTCAGTCTACATGGGAACTTGTCACACTCTCAGACTCCATTTGAACTTCTCACACTCTCAGGCTCCGTGGGAACTTGTCACACTCTGAGTCTCCATGGGAACGTGTCACTCTCTCAGTGTACATGGGAACTTGTCGCACTCTCAGTCTCCATGGGAACTTCTGACACTCTCAGTCTCCATGGGAACTTTTCGCACTCTCAGTCTCCATAGGAACTTGTCACATCTCAGTCTACATGGGAACTTGTCACAATCTCAGTCTCCATGGGAACTTGTCACTCTCTCAGTCTACATGAGAACTTGTCACACTCTCAGTCTCCATGGGAACTTGTCACACTTTCAGTTTACATGGGAACTTGTCACACTGTCAGTCTCCATGGGAACCTTTCACTCTCTCAGTCTACATGGAACTTGTCGCACTCTCAGTCTCCATGGGAACTTCTGACATCATCAGTCTCCATGGGAACTTGTCGCACTCTCAGTCTCCATGCGAACTTGTCGCACTCTCAGTCTCCATGGGAACTTGTCGCACTCTCAGTCTCAGAGGGAACTGGTCACACGCTCAGTCTCCGTGGGAACTTGTCACGCTCTCAGTCTCTCTGGGAACTTGTCACACTCTCAGTCTCCATGGGAACCTGTCACACTCTCAGGCTCCATGGGAGCATGTGACACTCTGAAACTCCATGGGAACTTGTCGCACTCTCAGTCTCTATGGGAACTTGTCGCACTCTCAGTCTCAGTGGGAACTGGTCACACGCTCAGTCTCCGTGGAAACTTGTCACGCTCTCAGTCTCCCTGGGAACTTGTCACACTCTCAGTCTCCATTGGAACCTGTCACACTCTCAGCCTCCATGGGAGCTTGTGACACTCTCAGACTCCATTTGAACTTCTCACACTCTCAGTCTCCGTGGGAACTTGTCACACTCTGAGTCTCCATGAGAACGTGTCACTCTCTCAGTGTACATGGGAACTTGTCGCACTCTCAGTCTCCATGGGAACTTCTGACACTCTCAGTCTCCATGGGAACTTTTCGCACTCTCAGTCTCCATAGGAACTTGTCACATCTCAGTCTACATGGGAACTTGTCACAATCTCAGTCTCCATGGGAACTTGTCACTCTCTCAGTCTACATGAGAACTTGTCACACTCTCAGTCTCCATGGGAACCTGTCACACTCTCAGTCTCCATGGGAACTTATCACACTCTCAGTCTCCATGGGAACTTGTCACACACTGTCTACATGGAAACTTGTCACACTCTCAGTCTCCATGGGAACTTCTGACACTCTCAGTCTCCATGGGAACTTGTCGCACTCTCAGTCTCCATGCGAACTTGTCGCACTCTCAGTCTCCATGGAAACTTGTCGCACTCTCAGTCTCAGTGGGAACTGGTCACACGCTCAGTCTCCGTGCGAACTTGTCACGCTCTCAGTCTCTCTGGGAACTTGTCACACTCTCAGTCTCCATGGGAACCTGTCACACTCTCAGCCTCCATGGGAGCATGTGACACTCTCAAACTCCATGGGAACTTGTCGCACTCTCAGTCTCCATGGCAACTTGTCGCACTCTCAGTCTCAGTGGGAACTGGTCACACGCTCAGTCTCCGTGGAAACTTGTCACGCTCTCAGTCTCCCTGGGAACTTGTCACACTCTCAGTTTCCATGGGAACCTGTCACACTCTCAGCCTCCATGGGAGCTTGTGACACTCTCAAACTCCATGGGAACTTGTCGCACTCTCAGTCTCCATGGGAACTTGTCACACTCTCAGTCTCCATGGGAACTTCTGACGCTCTCAGTCTCCATAGGAACTTCTCACATCTCAGTCTCCATGGGAACTTGTCACACTCTCAATCTACATGGGAACTTGTCACACTGTCAGTCTCCATGGGAACTTCTCACACTCTCAGTCTACATGGGAACTTGTCACACTCTCAGACTCCATTTGAACTTCTCACACTCTCAGGCTCCGTGGGAACTTGTCACACTCTGAGTCTCCATGGGAACGTGTCACTCTCTCAGTGTACATGGGAACTTGTCGCACTCTCAGTCTCCATGGGAACTTCTGACACTCTCAGTCTCCATGGGAACTTTTCGCACTCTCAGTCTCCATAGGAACTTGTCACATCTCAGTCTACATGGGAACTTGTCACAATCTCAGTCTCCATGGGAACTTGTCACTCTCTCAGTCTACATGAGAACTTGTCACACTCTCAGTCTCCATGGGAACCTGTCACACTCTCAGTCTCCATGGGAACTTATCACACTCTCAGTCTCCATGGGAACTTGTCACACTCTCAGTCTACATGGAAACTTGTCACACTCTCAGTCTCCATGGGAACTTGTCACACTCTCAGTCTACATGAGAACTTGTCACACTCTCAGTCTCCATGGGAACTTGTCACAGTCTCAGTCTACATGGGAGCTTGTCGCACTCTCAGTCTCCATGGGAACTTGTCACACTCTCAGTCTCCATGGGAACTTGTCACACTCTCAGTTTACATGGGAACTTGTCAAACTGTCAGTCTCCATGGGAACCTTTCACTCTCTCAGTCTACATGGGAACTTGTCGCACTCTCAGTCTCCATGGGAACTTCTGACACTCTCAGTCTCCATGGGAACTTGTCACAATCTCACTCTCCATGGGATCTTGTCGCACTCTCAGTCTCCATGGGAACTTGTCACACTCTCAGTCTCCATGGGAAGCTGTCACACTCTCAGTCTTCATGGGAACTTGTCACACTCTCAGTTTACATGGCAAATTGTCACACTCTCAGTCTCCATGGGAACGTGTCACTATCTCAGTCTACATGGGAACTTGTCGCACTCTCAGTCTCCATGGGAACTTGTCGCACTGTCAGTCTCCATGGGAACTTCTGACACTCTCAGTCTCCATGGGAACTTGTCACACTCTCAGTCTCCATGGGAACTTCTGACGCTCTCAGTCTCCATGGGAACTTGTCACACTCTCTGTCTCCATGGGAACTTGACACCCTCTCAGTGTACATGGGAACCTGTCACACTCTCAGTCTCCACGGGAACTTGTCACACTCTGTCTCCATGGGAACCTGTCACACTCTCAGTTTCCATGGGAACTTATCACACTCTCAGTCTCCATGGGAACTTGTCACACTCTCAGACTACATGGAAACTTGTCACACTCTCAGTCTCTATGGGAACTTGTCACACTCTCAGTCTACATGAGAACTTGTCACACTCTCAGTCTCCATGGGAACTTGTCACAGTCTCAGTCTCCATGGGAACTTGTCACACTTTAAGTCTCCATGGGAACTTGTCACACTCTCAGTCTCCATGGGAAGCTGTCACACTCTCAGTCTTCATGGGAACTTCTCACACTCTCAGTTTACATGGGAACTTGTCACACTCTCAGTCTCCATGGGAACGTGTCACTATCTCAGTCTACATGGGAACTTCTGACACTCTCAGTCTCCATGGGAACTTTTCGCACTCTCAGTCTCCATAGGAACTTGTCACATCTCAGTCTCCATGGGAACCTGTCACACTCTCAGTCTCCATGGGAACTTGACACACTCTCACTGTACATGGGAACCTGTCACACTCTCAGTCTCCACGGGAACTTGTCACACTCTGTCTCCATGGGAACCTGTCACACTCTCAGTCTCCATGGGAACTTGTCACACTCTCAGTCTACATGGAAACTTGTGACACTCTCAGTCTCTATGGGAACTTGTCACACTCTCAGTCTACATGAGAACTTGTCACACTCTCAGTCTCCATGGGAACTTGTCACAGTCTCAGTCTACATGGGAGCTTGTCGCACTCTCAGTCTCCATGGGAACTTGTCACACTCTCAGTCTCCATGGGAACTTGTCATACTCTCAGTCTCCATGGGAACTTGTCACACTCTCAGTCTCCATGGGAACGTGTCACTCTCTCAGACTACATGGGAACTTGTCGCACTCTCAGTCTCCATGGGAACTTGTCGCACTCTCAGTCTCAATGGGAACTTGTCGCACTCTCAGTCTCCATGGGAACTTCTGACACTCTCAGTCTCCATGGGAACTTGTCGCACTCTCAGTCTCCATAGGAACTTCTCACATCTCAGTCTCCATGGGAACTTGTCACACTCTCAATCTACATGGGAACTTGTCACACTGTCAGTCTCCATGGGAACTTCTCACACTCTCAGTCTACATGGGAACTTGTCACACTCTCAGACTCCATGGGAACTTGTCACACTCTCAGGCTCCATGGGAACTTGTCACACTCTCAGCCTCCATGGGAACTTGTCACACTCTCAGTCTGCATGAGAACTTTTTTCACACTCTCACTCTACATGAGAGCTTGTCACACTCTCAGTCTCCATGGGAACTTGTCACACTCTCAGCCTCCATGGGAGCATGTGACACTCTCAAACTCCATGGGAACTTGTCACACTCTCAGTCTCCATGGGAACTTGTCACACTCTCAGTCTCCATCGGAACTTCTGACGCTCTCAGTCTCCATGGGAACTTGTCACACTCTCAGTCTCCATGGGAACTTGACACACTCTCACTGTACATGGGAACCTGTCACACTCTCAGTCTCCACGGGAACTTGTCACACTCTGTCTCCATGGGAACCTGTCACACTCTCAGTCTCCATGGGAACCTGTCACACTCTCAGGCTCCATGGGAGCATGTGACACTCTCAAACTCCATGGGAACTTGTCGCACTCTCAGTCTCCATGGGAACTTGTCGCACTCTCAGTCTCAGTGGGAACTGGTCACACGCTCAGTCTCCGTGGGAACTTGTCACGCTCTCAGTCTCCCTGGGAACTTGTCACACTCTCAGTCTCCATGGGAACCTGTCACACTCTCAGCCTCCATGGGAGCTTGTGACACTCTCAAACTCCATGGGAACTTGTCGCACTCTCAGTCTCCATGGGAACTTGTCACACTCTCAGTCTCCATGGGAACTTCTGACGCTCTCAGTCTCCATGGGAACTTGTCACACTCTCAGTCTCCATGGGAACTTGACACACTCTCAGTGTACATGGGAACCTGTCACACTCTCAGTCTCCACGGGAACTTGTCACACTCTGTCTCCATGGGAACCTGTCACACTCTCAGTCTCCATGGGAACTTGTCACACTCTCAGTCTACATGGAAACTTGTCACACTCTCAGTCTCTATGGGAACTTGTCACACTCTCAGTCTACATGAGAACTTGTCACACTCTCAGTCTCCATGGGAACTTGTCACAGTCTCAGTCTACACGGGAGCTTGTCGCACTCTCAGTCTCCCTGGGAACTTGTCACACTCTCAGTCTCCATGGGAACTTGTCACACTTTAAGTCTCCATGGGAACTTATCACACTCTCAGTCTCCATGGGAAGTTGTCACACTCTCAGTCTTCATGGGAACTTGTCACACTCTCAGTTTACATGGGAACTTGTCACACTCTCAGTCTCCATGGGAACGTGTCACTATCTCAGTCTACATGGGAACTTGTCGCACTCTCAGTCTCCATGGGAACTTGTCACACTGTCAGTCTCCATGGGAACTTCTGACACTCTCAGTCTCCATGGGAACTTTTCGCACTCTCAGTCTCCATAGGAACTTGTCACATCTCAGTCTCCATGGGAACTTGTCACACTCTCAGTCTCCGTGGGAACCTGTCACACTCTCAGTCTCCATGGGGGCTTGTAACACTCTCAGTCTCCATTGGAACTTGTCACACTCTCAGTCTCCATGGGAACTTGACACACTCTCACTGTACATGGGAACCTGTCACACTCTCAGTCCCCATGGGAACTTGTCACACTCTGTCTCCATGGGAACCTGTCACACTCTCAGTCTCCATGGGAACTTGTCACACTCTCAGTCTACATGGAAACTTGTGACACTCTCAGTCTATATGGGAACTTGTCACACTCTCAGTCTACATGAGAACTTGTCACACTCTCAGTCTCCATGGGAACTTGTCACAGTCTCAGTCTACATGGGAGCTTGTCGCACTCTCAGTCTCCATGGGAACTTGTCACACTCTCAGTCTCCATGGGAACTTGTCATACTCTCAGTCTCCATGGGAACTTGTCACACTCTCAGTCTCCATGGGAACGTGTCACTCTCTCAGTCTACATGGGAACTTGTCGCACTCTCAGTCTCCATGGGAACTTGTCGCACTCTCAGTCTCAATGGGAACTTGTCGCACTCTCAGTCTCCATGGGAACTTCTGACACTCTCAGTCTCCATGGGAACTTGTCGCACTCTCAGTCTCCATAGGAACTTCTCACATCTCAGTCTCCATGGGAACTTGTCACACTCTCAATCTACATGGGAACTTGTCACACTGTCAGTCTCCATGGGAACTTCTCACACTCTCAGTCTACATGGGAACTTGTCACACTCTCAGACTCCATGGGAACTTGTCACACTCTCAGGCTCCCTGGGAACTTGTCACACTCTCAGCCTCCATGGGAACTTGTCACACTCTCAGTCTGCATGAGAACTTTTTTCACACTCTCACTCTACATGAGAGCTTGTCACACTCTCAGTCTCCATGGGAACTTGTCACACTCTCAGTCTCCATGGGAACTTGTTACACTGTCAGTCTACATGAGAACTTGTCACACTCTCAGTCTACATGAGAACTTGTCACAATCTCACTCTCCATGGGAACTTGTCACACTCTCAGTCTACATGAGAACTTGTCACACTCTCAGTCTCCATGGGAACGTGTCACACTCTCAGTCTACATGGCAACTTAACGCACTCTCAGTCTCCATGGGAACTTGTCGCACTCTCAGTCTCCATGCGAACTTGTCGCACTCTCAGTCTCCATGGGAACTTGTCACACTCTCAGTCTCAGTGGGAACTGGTCACACGCTCAGTCTCCATGGGAACTTGTCACGCTCTCAGTCTCTCTGGGAACTTGTCACACTCTCAGTCTCCATGGGAACCTGTCACACTCTCAGCCTCCATGGGAGCATGTGACACTCTCAAACTCCATGGGAACTTGTCGCACTCTCAGTCTCCATGGGAACTTGTCGCACTCTCAGTCTCAGTGGGAACTGGTCACACGCTCAGTCTCCGTGGGAACTTGTCACGCTCTCAGTCTCCCTGGGAACTTGTCACACTCTCAGTCTCCATGGGAACCTGTCACACTCTCAGCCTCCATGGGAGCTTGTGACACTCTCAAACTCCATGGGAACTTGTCGCACTCTCAGTCTCCATGGGAACTTGTCACACTCTCAGTCTCCATGGGAAGTTGTCACACTCTCAGTCTTCATGGGAACTTGTCACACTCTCAGTTTACATGGGAACTTGTCACACTCTCAGTCTCCATGGGAACGTGTCACTATCTCAGTCTACATGGGAACTTGTCGCACTCTCAGTCTCCATGGGAACTTGTCGCACTGTCAGTCTCCATGGGAACTTCTGACACTCTCAGTCTCCATGGGAACTTTTCGCACTCTCAGTCTCCATAGGAACTTGTCACATCTCAGTCTCCATGGGAACCTGTCACACTCTCAGTCTCCATGGGAACCTGTCACACTCTCAGTCTCCATGGGAGATTGTAACACTCTCAGTCTCCATTGGAACTTGTCACACTCTCTGTCTCCATGGGAACTTGACACACTCTCAGTGTACATGGGAACCTGTCACACTCTCAGTCTCCACGGGAACTTGTCACACTTTCAGTCTACATGGAAACTTTTCACACTCTCAGTCTCTATGGGAACTTGTCACACTCTCAGTCTACATGAGAACTTGTCACACTCTCAGTCTCCATGGGAACTTGTCACAGTCTCAGTCTACATGGGAGCTTGTCGCACTATCAGTCTCCATGGGAACTTGTCACACTCTCAGTCTCCATGGGAACTTGTCATACTCTCAGTCTCCATGGGAACTTGTCACACTCTCAGTCTCCATGGGAACGTGTCACTCTCTCAGTTTACATGGGAACTTGTCGCACTCTCAGTCTCCATGGGAACTTGTCGCACTCTCAGTCTCAATGGGAACTTGTCGCACTCTCAGTCTCCATGGGAACTTCTGACACTCTCAGTCTCCATGGGAACTTGTCGCACTCTCAGTCTCCATAGGAACTTCTCACATCTCAGCCTCCATGTGAACTTGTCACACTCTCAATCTACATGGGAACTTGTCACACTGTCAGTCTCCATGGGAACTTCTCACACTCTCAGTCTACATGGGAACTTGTCACACTCTCAGACTCCATGGGAACTTGTCACACTCTCAGGCTCCATGGGAACTTGTCACACTCTCAGCCTCCATGGGAACTTGTCACACTCTCAGTCTGCATCAGAACTTTTTTCACACTCTCAGTCTCCATGGGAACTTGTCGCACTCTCAGTCTCCATAGGAACTTCTCACATCTCAGCCTCCATGTGAACTTGTCACACTCTCAATCTACATGGGAACTTGTCACACTGTCAGTCTACATGAGAACTTGTCACACTCTCAGTCTACATGGGAACTTGTCACAATCTCACTCTCCATGGGAACTTGTCACACTCTCAGTCTACATAAGAACTTGTCACACTCTCAGTCTCCATGGGAACATGTCACACTCTCAGTCTACATGGCGACTTAACGCACTCTGAGTCTCCATGGGAACTTGTCGCACTCTCAGTCTCCATGCGAACTTGTCGCACTCTCAGACTCCATGGGAACTTGACACACTCTCACTGTACATGGGAACCTGTCACACTCTCAGTCTCCACGGGAACTTGTCACACTCTGTCTCCATGGGAACCTGTCACACTCTCAGTCTCCATGGGAACCTGTCACACTCTCAGGCTCCATGGGAGCATGTGACACTCTCAAACTCCATGGGAACTTGTCGCACTCTCAGTCTCCATGGGAACTTGTCGCACTCTCAGTCTCAGTGGGAACTGGTCACACGCTCAGTCTCCGTGGGAACTTGTCACGCTCTCAGTCTCCCTGGGAACTTGTCACACTCTCAGTCTCCATGGGAACCTGTCACACTCTCAGCCTCCATGGGAGCTTGTGACACTCTCAAACTCCATGGGAACTTGTCGCACTCTCAGTCTCCATGGGAACTTGTCACACTCTCAGTCTCCATGGGAACTTCTGACGCTCTCAGTCTCCATGGGAACTTGTCACACTCTCAGTCTCCATGGGAACTTGACACACTCTCAGTGTACATGGGAACCTGTCACACTCTCAGTCTCCACGGGAACTTGTCACACTCTGTCTCCATGGGAACCTGTCACACTCTCAGTCTCCATGGGAACTTGTCACACTCTCAGTCTACATGGAAACTTGTCACACTCTCAGTCTCTATGGGAACTTGTCACACTCTCAGTCTACATGAGAACTTGTCACACTCTCAGTCTCCATGGGAACTTGTCACAGTCTCAGTCTACACGGGAGCTTGTCGCACTCTCAGTCTCCCTGGGAACTTGTCACACTCTCAGTCTCCATGGGAACTTGTCACACTTTAAGTCTCCATGGGAACTTATCACACTCTCAGTCTCCATGGGAAGTTGTCACACTCTCAGTCTTCATGGGAACTTGTCACACTCTCAGTTTACATGGGAACTTGTCACACTCTCAGTCTCCATGGGAACGTGTCACTATCTCAGTCTACATGGGAACTTGTCGCACTCTCAGTCTCCATGGGAACTTGTCACACTGTCAGTCTCCATGGGAACTTCTGACACTCTCAGTCTCCATGGGAACTTTTCGCACTCTCAGTCTCCATAGGAACTTGTCACATCTCAGTCTCCATGGGAACTTGTCACACTCTCAGTCTCCGTGGGAACCTGTCACACTCTCAGTCTCCATGGGGGCTTGTAACACTCTCAGTCTCCATTGGAACTTGTCACACTCTCAGTCTCCATGGGAACTTGACACACTCTCACTGTACATGGGAACCTGTCACACTCTCAGTCCCCATGGGAACTTGTCACACTCTGTCTCCATGGGAACCTGTCACACTCTCAGTCTCCATGGGAACTTGTCACACTCTCAGTCTACATGGAAACTTGTGACACTCTCAGTCTATATGGGAACTTGTCACACTCTCAGTCTACATGAGAACTTGTCACACTCTCAGTCTCCATGGGAACTTGTCACAGTCTCAGTCTACATGGGAGCTTGTCGCACTCTCAGTCTCCATGGGAACTTGTCACACTCTCAGTCTCCATGGGAACTTGTCATACTCTCAGTCTCCATGGGAACTTGTCACACTCTCAGTCTCCATGGGAACGTGTCACTCTCTCAGTCTACATGGGAACTTGTCGCACTCTCAGTCTCCATGGGAACTTGTCGCACTCTCAGTCTCAATGGGAACTTGTCGCACTCTCAGTCTCCATGGGAACTTCTGACACTCTCAGTCTCCATGGGAACTTGTCGCACTCTCAGTCTCCATAGGAACTTCTCACATCTCAGTCTCCATGGGAACTTGTCACACTCTCAATCTACATGGGAACTTGTCACACTGTCAGTCTCCATGGGAACTTCTCACACTCTCAGTCCACATGGGAACTTGTCACACTCTCAGACTCCATGGGAACTTGTCACACTCTCAGGCTCCCTGGGAACTTGTCACACTCTCAGCCTCCATGGGAACTTGTCACACTCTCAGTCTGCATGAGAACTTTTTTCACACTCTCACTCTACATGAGAGCTTGTCACACTCTCAGTCTCCATGGGAACTTGTCACACTCTCAGTCTCCATGGGAACTTGTTACACTGTCAGTCTACATGAGAACTTGTCACACTCTCAGTCTACATGAGAACTTGTCACAATCTCACTCTCCATGGGAACTTGTCACACTCTCAGTCTACATGAGAACTTGTCACACTCTCAGTCTCCATGGGAACGTGTCACACTCTCAGTCTACATGGCAACTTAACGCACTCTCAGTCTCCATGGGAACTTGTCGCACTCTCAGTCTCCATGCGAACTTGTCGCACTCTCAGTCTCCATGGGAACTTGTCACACTCTCAGTCTCAGTGGGAACTGGTCACACGCTCAGTCTCCATGGGAACTTGTCACGCTCTCAGTCTCTCTGGGAACTTGTCACACTCTCAGTCTCCATGGGAACCTGTCACACTCTCAGCCTCCATGGGAGCATGTGACACTCTCAAACTCCATGGGAACTTGTCGCACTCTCAGTCTCCATGGGAACTTGTCGCACTCTCAGTCTCAGTGGGAACTGGTCACACGCTCAGTCTCCGTGGGAACTTGTCACGCTCTCAGTCTCCCTGGGAACTTGTCACACTCTCAGTCTCCATGGGAACCTGTCACACTCTCAGCCTCCATGGGAGCTTGTGACACTCTCAAACTCCATGGGAACTTGTCGCACTCTCAGTCTCCATGGGAACTTGTCACACTCTCAGTCTCCATGGGAAGTTGTCACACTCTCAGTCTTCATGGGAACTTGTCACACTCTCAGTTTACATGGGAACTTGTCACACTCTCAGTCTCCATGGGAACGTGTCACTATCTCAGTCTACATGGGAACTTGTCGCACTCTCAGTCTCCATGGGAACTTGTCGCACTGTCAGTCTCCATGGGAACTTCTGACACTCTCAGTCTCCATGGGAACTTTTCGCACTCTCAGTCTCCATAGGAACTTGTCACATCTCAGTCTCCATGGGAACCTGTCACACTCTCAGTCTCCATGGGAACCTGTCACACTCTCAGTCTCCATGGGAGATTGTAACACTCTCAGTCTCCATTGGAACTTGTCACACTCTCTGTCTCCATGGGAACTTGACACACTCTCAGTGTACATGGGAACCTGTCACACTCTCAGTCTCCACGGGAACTTGTCACACTTTCAGTCTACATGGAAACTTTTCACACTCTCAGTCTCTATGGGAACTTGTCACACTCTCAGTCTACATGAGAACTTGTCACACTCTCAGTCTCCATGGGAACTTGTCACAGTCTCAGTCTACATGGGAGCTTGTCGCACTATCAGTCTCCATGGGAACTTGTCACACTCTCAGTCTCCATGGGAACTTGTCATACTCTCAGTCTCCATGGGAACTTGTCACACTCTCAGTCTCCATGGGAACGTGTCACTCTCTCAGTTTACATGGGAACTTGTCGCACTCTCAGTCTCCATGGGAACTTGTCGCACTCTCAGTCTCAATGGGAACTTGTCGCACTCTCAGTCTCCATGGGAACTTCTGACACTCTCAGTCTCCATGGGAACTTGTCGCACTCTCAGTCTCCATAGGAACTTCTCACATCTCAGCCTCCATGTGAACTTGTCACACTCTCAATCTACATGGGAACTTGTCACACTGTCAGTCTCCATGGGAACTTCTCACACTCTCAGTCTACATGGGAACTTGTCACACTCTCAGACTCCATGGGAACTTGTCACACTCTCAGGCTCCATGGGAACTTGTCACACTCTCAGCCTCCATGGGAACTTGTCACACTCTCAGTCTGCATCAGAACTTTTTTCACACTCTCAGTCTCCATGGGAACTTGTCGCACTCTCAGTCTCCATAGGAACTTCTCACATCTCAGCCTCCATGTGAACTTGTCACACTCTCAATCTACATGGGAACTTGTCACACTGTCAGTCTACATGAGAACTTGTCACACTCTCAGTCTACATGGGAACTTGTCACAATCTCACTCTCCATGGGAACTTGTCACACTCTCAGTCTACATAAGAACTTGTCACACTCTCAGTCTCCATGGGAACATGTCACACTCTCAGTCTACATGGCGACTTAACGCACTCTGAGTCTCCATGGGAACTTGTCGCACTCTCAGTCTCCATGCGAACTTGTCGCACTCTCAGACTCCATGGGAACTTGTCGCACTCGCAGTCTCAGTGGGAACTGGTCACACGCTCAGTCTCCGTGGGAACTTGTCACGCTCTCAGTCTCTCGGGGAACTTGTCACACTCTCAGTCTCCATGGGAACCTGTCACACTCTCTGCCTCCATGGGAGCATGTGACACTCTCAAACTCCATGGGAACTTGTCGCACTCTCAGTCTCCATGGGAACTTGTCGCACTGTCAGTCTCCATGGGAACTTCTGACACTCTCAGTCTCCATGGGAACTTTTCGCACTCTCAGTCTCCATAGGAACTTGTCACATCTCAGTCTCCATGGGAACCTGTCACACTCTCAGTCTCCATGGGAACCTGTCACACTCTCAGTCTCCATGGGAACTTGTCGCACTCTCAGTCTCAATGGGAACTTGTCGCACTCTCAGTCTCCATGGGAACTTCTGACACTCTCAGTCTCCATGGGAACTTGTCGCACTCTCAGTCTCCATAGGAACTTCTCACATCTCAGTCTCCATGGGAACTTGTCACACTCTCAATCTACATGGGAACTTGTCACACTGTCAGTCTCCATGGGAACTTCTCACACTCTCAGTCTACATGGGAACTTGTCACACTCTCAGACTCCATGGGAACTTGTCACACTCTCAGGCTCCCTGGGAACTTGTCACACTCTCAGCCTCCATGGGAACTTGTCACACTCTCAGTCTGCATGAGAACTTTTTTCACACTCTCACTCTACATGAGAGCTTGTCACACTCTCAGTCTCCATGGGAACTTGTCACACTCTCAGTCTCCATGGGAACTTGTTACACTGTCAGTCTACATGAGAACTTGTCACACTCTCAGTCTACATGAGAACTTGTCACAATCTCACTCTCCATGGGAACTTGTCACACTCTCAGTCTACATGAGAACTTGTCACACTCTCAGTCTCCATGGGAACGTGTCACACTCTCAGTCTACATGGCAACTTAACGCACTCTCAGTCTCCATGGGAACTTGTCGCACTCTCAGTCTCCATGCGAACTTGTCGCACTCTCAGTCTCCATGGGAACTTGTCACACTCTCAGTCTCAGTGGGAACTGGTCACACGCTCAGTCTCCATGGGAACTTGTCACGCTCTCAGTCTCTCTGGGAACTTGTCACACTCTCAGTCTCCATGGGAACCTGTCACACTCTCAGCCTCCATGGGAGCATGTGACACTCTCAAACTCCATGGGAACTTGTCGCACTCTCAGTCTCCATGGGAACTTGTCGCACTCTCAGTCTCAGTGGGAACTGGTCACACGCTCAGTCTCCGTGGGAACTTGTCACGCTCTCAGTCTCCCTGGGAACTTGTCACACTCTCAGTCTCCATGGGAACCTGTCACACTCTCAGCCTCCATGGGAGCTTGTGACACTCTCAAACTCCATGGGAACTTGTCGCACTCTCAGTCTCCATGGGAACTTGTCACACTCTCAGTCTCCATGGGAAGTTGTCACACTCTCAGTCTTCATGGGAACTTGTCACACTCTCAGTTTACATGGGAACTTGTCACACTCTCAGTCTCCATGGGAACGTGTCACTATCTCAGTCTACATGGGAACTTGTCGCACTCTCAGTCTCCATGGGAACTTGTCGCACTGTCAGTCTCCATGGGAACTTCTGACACTCTCAGTCTCCATGGGAACTTTTCGCACTCTCAGTCTCCATAGGAACTTGTCACATCTCAGTCTCCATGGGAACCTGTCACACTCTCAGTCTCCATGGGAACCTGTCACACTCTCAGTCTCCATGGGAGATTGTAACACTCTCAGTCTCCATTGGAACTTGTCACACTCTCTGTCTCCATGGGAACTTGACACACTCTCAGTGTACATGGGAACCTGTCACACTCTCAGTCTCCACGGGAACTTGTCACACTTTCAGTCTACATGGAAACTTTTCACACTCTCAGTCTCTATGGGAACTTGTCACACTCTCAGTCTACATGAGAACTTGTCACACTCTCAGTCTCCATGGGAACTTGTCACAGTCTCAGTCTACATGGGAGCTTGTCGCACTATCAGTCTCCATGGGAACTTGTCACACTCTCAGTCTCCATGGGAACTTGTCATACTCTCAGTCTCCATGGGAACTTGTCACACTCTCAGTCTCCATGGGAACGTGTCACTCTCTCAGTTTACATGGGAACTTGTCGCACTCTCAGTCTCCATGGGAACTTGTCGCACTCTCAGTCTCAATGGGAGCTTGTCGCACTCTCAGTCTCCATGGGAACTTCTGACACTCTCAGTCTCCATGGGAACTTGTCGCACTCTCAGTCTCCATAGGAACTTCTCACATCTCAGCCTCCATGTGAACTTGTCACACTCTCAATCTACATGGGAACTTGTCACACTGTCAGTCTCCATGGGAACTTCTCACACTCTCAGTCTACATGGGAACTTGTCACACTCTCAGACTCCATGGGAACTTGTCACACTCTCAGGCTCCATGGGAACTTGTCACACTCTCAGCCTCCATGGGAACTTGTCACACTCTCAGTCTGCATCAGAACTTTTTTCACACTCTCAGTCTCCATGGGAACTTGTCACACTCTCAGTCTCCATAGGAACTTCTCACATCTCAGCCTCCATGTGAACTTGTCACACTCTCAATCTACATGGGAACTTGTCACACTGTCAGTCTACATGAGAACTTGTCACACTCTCAGTCTACATGGGAACTTGTCACAATCTCACTCTCCATGGGAACTTGTCACACTCTCAGTCTACATAAGAACTTGTCACACTCTCAGTCTCCATGGGAACATGTCACACTCTCAGTCTACATGGCGACTTAACGCACTCTGAGTCTCCATGGGAACTTGTCGCACTCTCAGTCTCCATGCGAACTTGTCGCACTCTCAGACTCCATGGGAACTTGTCGCACTCGCAGTCTCAGTGGGAACTGGTCACACGCTCAGTCTCCGTGGGAACTTGTCACGCTCTCAGTCTCTCGGGGAACTTGTCACACTCTCAGTCTCCATGGGAACCTGTCACACTCTCTGCCTCCATGGGAGCATGTGACACTCTCAAACTCCATGGGAACTTGTCGCACTCTCAGTCTCCATGGGAACTTGTCGCACTGTCAGTCTCCATGGGAACTTCTGACACTCTCAGTCTCCATGGGAACTTTTCGCACTCTCAGTCTCCATAGGAACTTGTCACATCTCAGTCTCCATGGGAACCTGTCACACTCTCAGTCTCCATGGGAACCTGTCACACTCTCAGTCTCCATGGGAGATTGTAACACTCTCAGTCTCCATTGGAACTTGTCACACTCTCTGTCTCCATGGGAACTTGACACACTCTCAGTGTACATGGGAACCTGTCACACTCTCAGTCTCCACGGGAACTTGTCACACTCTGTCTCCATGCGAACCTGTCACACTCTCAGTCTCCATGGGAACTTGTCACACTCTCAGTCTACATGGAAACTTGTCACACTCTCAGTCTCTATGGGAACTTGTCACACTCTCAGTCTACATGAGAACTTGTCACACTCTCAGTCTCCATGGGAACTTGTCACAGTCTCAGTCTACATGGGAGCTTGTCGCACTCTCAGTCTCCATGGGAACTTGTCACACTCTCAGCCTCCATGGGATCTTGTCATACTCTCAGTCTCCATGGGAACTTGTCACACTCTCAGTCTCCATGGGAACGTGTCACTCTCTCAGTTTACATGGGAACTTGTCGCACTCTCAGTCTCCATGGGAACTTGTCGCACTCTCAGTCTCAATGGGAACTTGTCGCACTCTCAGTCTCCATGGGAACTTCTGACACTCTCAGTCTCCATGGGAACTTGTCGCACTCTCAGTCTCCATAGGAACTTCTCACATCTCAGTCTCCATGGGAACTTGTCACACTCTCAATCTACATGGGAACTTGTCACACTGTCAGTCTCCATGGGAACTTCTCACACTCTCAGTCTACATGGGAACTTGTCACACTCTCAGACTCCATGGGAACTTGTCACACTCTCAGGCTCCATGGGAACTTGTCACACTCTCAGCCTCCATGGGAACTTGTCACACTCTCAGTCTGCATCAGAACTTTTTTCACACTCTCAGTCTACATGAGAGCTTGTCACACTCTCAGTCTCCATGGGAACTTGTCACACTCTCAGTCTCCATGGGAACTTGTTACACTGTCAGTCTACATGAGAACTTGTCACACTCTCAGTCTACATGGGAACTTGTCACAATCTCACTCTCCATGGGAACTTGTCACACTCTCAGTCTACATGAGAACTTGTCACACTCTCAGTCTCCATGGGAACGTGTCACACTCTCAGTCTACATGGCAACTTAACGCACTCTGAGTCTCCATGGGAACTTGTCGCACTCTCAGTCTCCATGCGAACTTGTCGCACTCTCAGCCTCCATGGGAACTTGTCGCACTCGCAGTCTCAGTGGGAACTGGTCACACGCTCAGTCTCCGTGGGAACTTGTCACGCTCTCAGTCTCTCTGGGAACTTGTCACACTCTCAGTCTCCATGGGAACCTGTCACACTCTCTGCCTCCATGGGAGCATGTGACACTCTCAAACTCCATGGGAACTTGTCACACTCTCAGTTTACATGGGAACTTGTCACACTCTCAGTCTCCATGGGAACGTGTCACTATCTCAGTCTACATGGGAACTTGTCGCACTCTCAGTCTCCATGGGAACTTGTCGCACTGTCAGTCTCCATGGGAACTTCTGACACTCTCAGTCTCCATGGGAACTTTTCGCACTCTCAGTCTCCATAGCAACTTGTCACATCTCAGTCTCCATGGGAACCTGTCACACTCTCAGTCTCCATGGGAACCTGTCACACTCTCAGTCTCCATGGGAGATTGTAACACTCTCAGTCTCCATTGGAACTTGTCACACTCTCTGTCTCCATGGGAACTTGACACACTCTCAGTGTACATGGGAACCTGTCACACTCTCAGTCTCCACGGGAACTTGTCACGCTCTCAGTCTACATGGAAACTTGTCACACTCTCAGTCTCTATGGGAACTTGTCACACTCTCAGTTTACATGAGAACTTGTCACACTCTCAGTCTCCATGGGAACTTGTCACAGTCTCAGTCTACATGGGAGCTTGTCGCACTCTCAGTCTCCATGGGAACTTGTCACACTCTCAGTCTCCATGGGAACTTGTCACACTCTCAGACTCCATTTGAACTTCTCACACTCTCAGGCTCCGTGGGAACTTGTCTCACTCTGAGTCTCCATGGGAACGTGTCACTCTCTCAGTTTAATTGGGAACTTGTCGCACTCTCAGTCTCCATGGGAACTTCTGACACTCTCAGTCTCCATGGGAACTTTTCGCACTCTCTGTCTCCATAGGAACTTGTCACATCTGAGTCTGCATGGGAACTTGTCACAATCTCAGTCTCCATGGGAACTTGTCACTCTCTCAGTCTACATGAGAACTTGTCACACTCTCAGTCTCCATGGGAACCTGTCACACTCTCAGTCTCCATGGGAACTTATCACACTCTCAATCTCCATGGGAACTTGTCACACTCTCAGTCTACATGGAAACTTGTCACACTCTCAGTCTCCATGGGAACTTGTCACACTCTCAGTCTACATGAGAACTTGTCACACTCTCAGTCTCCATGGGAACTTGTCACAGTCTCAGTCTACATGGGAGCTTGTCGCACTCTGAGTCTCCATGGGAACTTGTCACACTCTCAGTCTCCATGGGAACTTGTTACACTGTCAGTCTACATGAGAACTTGTCACACTCTCAGTCTACATGGGAACTTGTCACAATCTCACTCTCCATGGGAACTTGTCACACTCTCAGTCTACATGAGAACTTGTCACACTCTCAGTCTCCATGGGAACATGTCACACTCTCAGTCTACATGGCGACTTAACGCACTCTGAGTCTCCATGGGAACTTGTCGCACTCTCAGTCTCCATGCGAACTTGTCGCACTCTCAGACTCCATGGGAACTTGTCGCACTCGCAGTCTCAGTGGGAACTGGTCACACGCTCAGTCTCCGTGGGAACTTGTCACGCTCTCAGTCTCTCGGGGAACTTGTCACACTCTCAGTCTCCATGGGAACCTGTCACACTCTCTGCCTCCATGGGAGCATGTGACACTCTCAAACTCCATGGGAACTTGTCGCACTCTCAGTCTCCATGGGAACTTGTCGCACTGTCAGTCTCCATGGGAACTTCTGACACTCTCAGTCTCCATGGGAACTTTTCGCACTCTCAGTCTCCATAGGAACTTGTCACATCTCAGTCTCCATGGGAACCTGTCACACTCTCAGTCTCCATGGGAACCTGTCACACTCTCAGTCTCCATGGGAGATTGTAACACTCTCAGTCTCCATTGGAACTTGTCACACTCTCTGTCTCCATGGGAACTTGACACACTCTCAGTGTACATGGGAACCTGTCACACTCTCAGTCTCCACGGGAACTTGTCACACTCTGTCTCCATGCGAACCTGTCACACTCTCAGTCTCCATGGGAACTTGTCACACTCTCAGTCTACATGGAAACTTGTCACACTCTCAGTCTCTATGGGAACTTGTCACACTCTCAGTCTACATGAGAACTTGTCACACTCTCAGTCTCCATGGGAACTTGTCACAGTCTCAGTCTACATGGGAGCTTGTCGCACTCTCAGTCTCCATGGGAACTTGTCACACTCTCAGTCTCCATGGGAACTTGTCATACTCTCTGTCTCCATGGGAACTTGTCACACTCTCAGTCTCCATGGGAACGTGTCACTCTCTCAGTTTACATGGGAACTTGTCGCACTCTCAGTCTCCATGGGAACTTGTCGCACTCTCAGTCTCAATGGGAACTTGTCGCACTCTCAGTCTCCATGGGAACTTCTGACACTCTCAGTCTCCATGGGAACTTGTCGCACTCTCAGTCTCCATAGGAACTTCTCACATCTCAGTCTCCATGGGAACTTGTCACACTCTCAATCTACATGGGAACTTGTCACACTGTCAGTCTCCATGGGAACTTCTCACACTCTCAGTCTACATGGGAACTTGTCACACTCTCAGACTCCATGGGAACTTGTCACACTCTCAGGCTCCATGGGAACTTGTCACACTCTCAGCCTCCATGGGAACTTGTCACACTCTCAGTCTGCATCAGAACTTTTTTCACACTCTCAGTCTACATGAGAGCTTGTCACACTCTCAGTCTCCATGGGAACTTGTCACACTCTCAGTCTCCATGGGAACTTGTTACACTGTCAGTCTACATGAGAACTTGTCACACTCTCAGTCTCCATGGGAACGTGTCACACTCTCAGTCTACATGGCAACTTAACGCACTCTGAGTCTCCATGGGAACTTGTCGCACTCTCAGTCTCCATGCGAACTTGTCGCACTCTCAGCCTCCATGGGAACTTGTCGCACTCGCAGTCTCAGTGGGAACTGGTCACACGCTCAGTCTCCGTGGGAACTTGTCACGCTCTCAGTCTCTCTGGGAACTTGTCACACTCTCAGTCTCCGTGGGAACCTGTCACACTCTCTTCCTCCATGGGAGCATGTGACACTCTCAAACTCCATGGGAACTTGTCACACTCTCAGTTTACATGGGAACTTGTCACACTCTCAGTCTCCATGGGAACGTGTCACTATCTCAGTCTACATGGGAACTTGTCGCACTCTCAGTCTCCATGGGAACTTGTCGCACTGTCAGTCTCCATGGGAACTTCTGACACTCTCAGTCTCCATGGGAACTTTTCGCACTCTCAGTCTCCATAGCAACTTGTCACATCTCAGTCTCCATGGGAACCTGTCACACTCTCAGTCTCCATGGGAACCTGTCACACTCTCAGTCTCCATGGGAGATTGTAACACTCTCAGTCTCCATTGGAACTTGAGACACTCTCAGTGTACATGGGAACCTGTCACACTCTCAGTCTCCACGGGAACTTGTCACGCTCTCAGTCTACATGGAAACTTGTCACACTCTCAGTCTCTATGGGAACTTGTCACACTCTCAGTCTACATGAGAACTTGTCACACTCTCAGTCTCCATGGGAACTTGTCACAGTCTCAGTCTACATGGGAGCTTGTCGCACTCTCAGTCTCCATGGGAACTTGTCACACTCTCAGTCTCCATGGGAACTTGTCACACTCTCAGACTCCATTTGAACTTCTCACACTCTCAGGCTCCGTGGGAACTTGTCTCACTCTGAGTCTCCATGGGAACGTGTCACTCTCTCAGTTTAATTGGGAACTTGTCGCACTCTCAGTCTCCATGGGAACTTCTGACACTCTCAGTCTCCATGGGAACTTTTCGCACTCTCTGTCTCCATAGGAACTTGTCACATCTGAGTCTGCATGGGAACTTGTCACAATCTCAGTCTCCATGGGAACTTGTCACTCTCTCAGTCTACATGACAACTTGTCACACTCTCAGTCTCCATGGGAACCTGTCACACTCTCAGTCTCCATGGGAACTTATCACACTCTCAATCTCCATGGGAACTTGTCACACTCTCAGTCTACATGGAAACTTGTCACACTCTCAGTCTCCATGGGAACTTGTCACACTCTCAGTCTACATGAGAACTTGTCACACTCTCAGTCTCCATGGGAACTTGTCACAGTCTCAGTCTACATGGGAGCTTGTCGCACTCTGAGTCTCCATGGGAACTTGACACACTCTCAGTCTCCATGGGAACTTGTCACACTCTCAGTTTACATGGGAACTTGTCACACTGTCAGTCTCCATGGGAACCTTTCACTCTCTCAGTCTACATTGGAACTTGTCGCACTCTCTGTCTCCATGGGAACTTCTGACACTCTCAGTCTCCATGGGAACTTGTCGCACTCTCAGTCTCCATGCGAACTTGTCGCACTCTCAGTCTCCATGGGAACTTGTCACACTCTCAGTCTCAGTGGGAACTGATCACACGCTCAGTCTCCGTGGGAACTTGTCACGCTCTCAGTCTCTCTGGGAACTTGTCACACTCTCAGTCTCCATGGGAACCTGTCACACTCTCAGCCTCCATGGGAGCATGTGACACTCTCAAACTCCATGGGAACTTGTCGCACTCTCAGTCTCCATGGGAACTTGTCGCACTCACAGTCTCAGTGGGAACTGGTCACACTCTCAGTCTCCATGGGAACGTGTCACTCTCTCAGTCTACATGGGAACTTGTCGCACTCTCAGTCTCCATGGGAACTTGTCGCACTCTCAGTCTCAATGGGAACTTGTCGCACTCTCAGTCTCCATGGGAACTTCTGACACTCTCAGTCTCCATGGGAACTTGTCGCACTCTCAGTCTCCATAGGAACATCTCACATCTCAGTCTCCATGGGAACTTGTCACACTCTCAATCTACATGGGAACTTGTCACACTGCCAGTCTCCATGGGAACTTCTCACACTCTCAGTCTACATGGGAACTTGTCACACTCTCAGACTCCATTTGAACTTCTCACACTCTCAGGCTCCGTGGGAACTTGTCACACTCTGAGCCTCCATGGGAACGTGTCACTCTCTCAGTGTACATGGGAACTTGTCGCACTCTCAGTCTCCATGGGAACTTCTGACACTCTCAGTCTCCATGGGAACTTTTCGCACTCTCAGTCTCCATAGGAACTTGTCACATCTGAGTCTACATGGGAACTTGTCACAATCTCAGTCTCCATGGGAACTTGTCACTCTCTCAGTCTACATGAGAACTTGTCACACTCTCAGTCTCCATGGGAACCTGTCACACTCTCAGTCTCCATGGGAACTTATCACACTCTCAATCTCCATGGGAACTTGTCACACTCTCAGTCTACATGGAAACTTGTCACACTCTCAGTCTCCATGGGAACTTGTCACACTCTCAGTCTACATGAGAACTTGTCACACTCTCAGTCTCCATGGGAACTTGTCACAGTCTCAGTCTACATGGGAGCTTGTCGCACTCTGAGTCTCCATGGGAACTTGTCACACTCTCAGTCTCCATGGGAACTTGTCACACTTTCAGTTTACATGGGAACTTGTCACACTGTCAGTCTCCATGGGAACCTTTCACTCTCTCAGTCTACATGGAACTTGTCGCACTCTCAGTCTCCATGGGAACTTCTGACATCATCAGTCTCCATGGGAACTTGTCGCACTCTCAGTCTCCATGCGAACTTGTCGCACTCTCAGTCTCCATGGGAACTTGTCGCACTCTCAGTCTCAGAGGGAACTGGTCACACGCTCAGTCTCCGTGGGAACTTGTCACGCTCTCAGTCTCTCTGGGAACTTGTCACACTCTCAGTCTCCATGGGAACCTGTCACACTCTCAGGCTCCATGGGAGCATGTGACACTCTGAAACTCCATGGGAACTTGTCGCACTCTCAGTCTCTATGGGAACTTGTCGCACTCTCAGTCTCAGTGGGAACTGGTCACACGCTCAGTCTCCGTGGAAACTTGTCACGCTCTCAGTCTCCCTGGGAACTTGTCACACTCTCAGTCTCCATTGGAACCTGTCACACTCTCAGCCTCCATGGGAGCTTGTGACACTCTCAGACTCCATTTGAACTTCTCACACTCTCAGTCTCCGTGGGAACTTGTCACACTCTGAGTCTCCATGAGAACGTGTCACTCTCTCAGTGTACATGGGAACTTGTCGCACTCTCAGTCTCCATGGGAACTTCTGACACTCTCAGTCTCCATGGGAACTTTTCGCACTCTCAGTCTCCATAGGAACTTGTCACATCTCAGTCTACATGGGAACTTGTCACAATCTCAGTCTCCATGGGAACTTGTCACTCTCTCAGTCTACATGGGAACTTGTCACACTCTCAGTCTCCATGGGAACCTGTCACACTCTCAGTCTCCATGGGAACTTATCACACTCTCAGTCTCCATGGGAACTTGTCACACACTGTCTACATGGAAACTTGTCACACTCTCAGTCTCCATGGGAACTTCTGACACTCTCAGTCTCCATGGGAACTTGTCGCACTCTCAGTCTCCATGCGAACTTGTCGCACTCTCAGTCTCCATGGAAACTTGTCGCACTCTCAGTCTCAGTGGGAACTGGTCACACGCTCAGTCTCCGTGCGAACTTGTCACGCTCTCAGTCTCTCTGGGAACTTGTCACACTCTCAGTCTCCATGGGAACCTGTCACACTCTCAGCCTCCATGGGAGCATGTGACACTCTCAAACTCCATGGGAACTTGTCGCACTCTCAGTCTCCATGGCAACTTGTCGCACTCTCAGTCTCAGTGGGAACTGGTCACACGCTCAGTCTCCGTGGAAACTTGTCACGCTCTCAGTCTCCCTGGGAACTTGTCACACTCTCAGTCTCCATGGGAACCTGTCACACTCTCAGCCTCCATGGGAGCTTGTGACACTCTCAAACTCCATGGGAACTTGTCGCACTCTCAGTCTCCATGGGAACTTGTCACACTCTCAGTCTCCATGGGAACTTCTGACGCTCTCAGTCTCCATAGGAACTTCTCACATCTCAGTCTCCATGGGAACTTGTCACACTCTCAATCTACATGGGAACTTGTCACACTGTCAGTCTCCATGGGAACTTCTCACACTCTCAGTCTACATGGGAACTTGTCACACTCTCAGACTCCATTTGAACTTCTCACACTCTCAGGCTCCGTGGGAACTTGTCACACTCTGAGTCTCCATGGGAACGTGTCACTCTCTCAGTGTACATGGGAACTTGTCGCACTCTCAGTCTCCATGGGAACTTCTGACACTCTCAGTCTCCATGGGAACTTTTCGCACTCTCAGTCTCCATAGGAACTTGTCACATCTCAGTCTACATGGGAACTTGTCACAATCTCAGTCTCCATGGGAACTTGTCACTCTCTCAGTCTACATGAGAACTTGTCACACTCTCAGTCTCCATGGGAACTTGTCACACTTTCAGTTTACATGGGAACTTGTCACACTGTCAGTCTCCATGGGAACCTTTCACTCTCTCAGTCTACATGGAACTTGTCGCACTCTCAGTCTCCATGCGAACTTGTCGCACTCTCAGTCTCCATGGGAACTTGTCGCACTCTCAGTCTCAGAGGGAACTGGTCACACGCTCAGTCTCCGTGGGAACTTGTCACGCTCTCAGTCTCTCTGGGAACTTGTCACACTCTCAGTCTCCATGGGAACCTGTCACACTCTCAGGCTCCATGGGAGCATGTGACACTCTGAAACTCCATGGGAACTTGTCGCACTCTCAGTCTCTATGGGAACTTGTCGCACTCTCAGTCTCAGTGGGAACTGGTCACACGCTCAGTCTCCGTGGAAACTTGTCACGCTCTCAGTCTCCCTGGGAACTTGTCACACTCTCAGTCTCCATTGGAACCTGTCACACTCTCAGCCTCCATGGGAGCTTGTGACACTCTCAGACTCCATTTGAACTTCTCACACTCTCAGTCTCCGTGGGAACTTGTCACACTCTGAGTCTCCATGAGAACGTGTCACTCTCTCAGTGTACATGGGAACTTGTCGCACTCTCAGTCTCCATGGGAACTTCTGACACTCTCAGTCTCCATGGGAACTTTTCGCACTCTCAGTCTCCATAGGAACTTGTCACATCTCAGTCTACATGGGAACTTGTCACAATCTCAGTCTCCATGGGAACTTGTCACTCTCTCAGTCTACATGAGAACTTGTCACACTCTCAGTCTCCATGGGAACCTGTCACACTCTCAGTCTCCATGGGAACTTATCACACTCTCAGTCTCCATGGGAACTTGTCACACTCTCAGTCTACATGGAAACTTGTCACACTCTCAGTCTCCATGGGAACTTGTCACACTCTCAGTCTACATGAGAACTTGTCACACTCTCAGTCTCCATGGGAACTTGTCACAGTCTCAGTCTACATGGGAGCTTGTCGCACTCTCAGTCTCCATGGGAACTTGTCACACTCTCAGTCTCCATGGGAACTTGTCACACTCTCAGTTTACATGGGAACTTGTCAAACTGTCAGTCTCCATGGGAACCTTTCACTCTCTCAGTCTACATGGGAACTTGTCGCAATCTCAGTCTCCATGGGAACTTCTGACACTCTCAGTCTCCATGGGAACTTGTCACAATCTCACTCTCCATGGGAACTTGTCGCACTCTCAGTCTCCATGGGAACTTGTCACACTCTCAGTCTCCATGGGAAGCTGTCACACTCTCAGTCTTCATGGGAACTTGTCACACTCTCAGTTTACATGGCAAATTGTCACACTCTCAGTCTCCATGGGAATGTGTCACTATCTCAGTCTACATGGGAACTTGTCGCACTCTCAGTCTCCATGGGAACTTGTCGCACTGTCAGTCTCCATGGGAACTTCTGACACTCTCAGTCTCCATGGGAACTTGTCACACTCTCAGTCTCCATGGGAACTTCTGACGCTCTCAGTCTCCATGGGAACTTGTCACACTCTCAGTCTCCATGGGAACTTGACACCCTCTCAGTGTACATGGGAACCTGTCACACTCTCAGTCTCCACGGGAACTTGTCACACTCTGTCTCCATGGGAACCTGTCACACTCTCAGTTTCCATGGGAACTTATCACACTCTCAGTCTCCATGGGAACTTGTCACACTCTCAGTCTACATGGAAACTTGTCACACTCTCAGTCTCTATGGGAACTTGTCACACTCTCAGTCTACATGAGAACTTGTCACACTCTCAGTCTCCATGGGAACTTGTCACAGTCTCAGTCTACACGGGAGCTTGTCGCACTCTCAGTCTCCATAGGAACTTGTCACACTCTCAGTCTCCATGGGAACTTGTCACACTTTAAGTCTCCATGGGAACTTGTCACACTCTCAGTCTCCATGGGAAGCTGTCACACTCTCAGTCTTCATGGGAACTTGTCACACTCTCAGTTTACATGGGAACTTGTCACACTCTCAGTCTCCATGGGAACGTGTCACTATCTCAGTCTACATGGGAACTTCTGACACTCTCAGTCTCCATGGGAACTTTTCGCACTCTCAGTCTCCATAGGAACTTGTCACATCTCAGTCTCCATGGGAACTTGTCACACTCTCAGTCTCCATGGGAACCTGTCACACTCTCAGTCTCCATGGGGGCTTGTAACACTCTCAGTCTCCATGGGAACCTGTCACACTCTCAGTCTCCATGGGAACTTGACACACTCTCACTGTACATGGGAACCTGTCACACTCTCAGTCTCCACGGGAACTTGTCACACTCTGTCTCCATGGGAACCTGTCACACTCTCAGTCTCCATGGGAACTTGTCACACTCTCAGTCTACATGGAAACTTGTGACACTCTCAGTCTCTATGGGAACTTGTCACACTCTCAGTCTACATGAGAACTTGTCACACTCTCAGTGTCCATGGGAACTTGTCACAGTCTCAGTCTACATGGGAGCTTGTCGCACTCTCAGTCTCCATGGGAACTTGTCACACTCTCAGTCTCCATGGGAACTTGTCATACTCTCAGTCTCCATGGGAACTTGTCACACTCTCAGTCTCCATGGGAACGTGTCACTCTCTCAGACTACATGGGAACTTGTCGCACTCTCAGTCTCCATGGGAACTTGTCGCACTCTCAGTCTCAATGGGAACTTGTCGCACTCTCAGTCTCCATGGGAACTTCTGACACTCTCAGTCTCCATGGGAACTTGTCGCACTCTCAGTCTCCATAGGAACTTCTCACATCTCAGTCTCCATGGGAACTTGTCACACTCTCAATCTACATGGGAACTTGTCACACTGTCAGTCTCCATGGGAACTTCTCACACTCTCAGTCTACATGGGAACTTGTCACACTCTCAGACTCCATGGGAACTTGTCACACTCTCAGGCTCCATGGGAACTTGTCACACTCTCAGCCTCCATGGGAACTTGTCACACTCTCAGTCTGCATGAGAACTTTTTTCACACTCTCACTCTACATGAGAGCTTGTCACACTCTCAGTCTCCATGGGAACTTGTCACACTCTCAGCCTCCATGGGAGCATGTGACACTCTCAAACTCCATGGGAACTTGTCGCACTCTCAGTCTCCATGGGAACTTGTCGCACTCTCAGTCTCAGTGGGAACTGGTCACACGCTCAGTCTCCGTGGGAACTTGTCACGCTCTCAGTCTCCCTGGGAACTTGTCACACTCTCAGTCTCCATGGGAACCTGTCACACTCTCAGCCTCCATGGGAGCTTGTGACACTCTCAAACTCCATGGGAGCTTGTCGCACTCTCAGTCTCCATGGGAACTTGTCACACTCTCAGTCTCCATGGGAAGTTGTCACACTCTCAGTCTTCATGGGAACTTGTCACACTCTCAGTTTACATGGGAACTTGTCACACTCTCAGTCTCCATGGCAACTTGTCGCACTCTCAGTCTCAGTGGGAACTGGTCACACGCTCAGTCTCCGTGGAAACTTGTCACGCTCTCAGTCTCCCTGGGAACTTGTCACACTCTCAGTCTCCATGGGAACCTGTCACACTCTCAGCCTCCATGGGAGCTTGTGACACTCTCAAACTCCATGGGAACTTGTCGCACTCTCAGTCTCCATGGGAACTTGTCACACTCTCAGTCTCCATGGGAACTTCTGACGCTCTCAGTCTCCATAGGAACTTCTCACATCTCAGTCTCCATGGGAACTTGTCACACTCTCAATCTACATGGGAACTTGTCACACTGTCAGTCTCTATGGGAACTTCTCACACTCTCAGTCTACATGGGAACTTGTCACACTCTCAGACTCCATTTGAACTTCTCACACTCTCAGGCTCCGTGGGAACTTGTCACACTCTGAGTCTCCATGGGAACGTGTCACTCTCTCAGTGTACATGGGAACTTGTCGCACTCTCAGTCTCCATGGGAACTTCTGACACTCTTAGTCTCCATGGGAACTTTTCGCACTCTCAGTCTACATGGGAACTTGTCACAATCTCAGTCTCCATGGAAACTTGTCACTCTCTCAGTCTACATGAGAACTTGTCACACTCTCAGTCTCCATGGGAACCTGTCACACTCTCAGTCTCCATGGGAACTTATCACACTCTCAGTCTCCATGGGAACTTGTCACACTCTCAGTCTACATGGAAACTTGTCACACTCTCAGTCTCCATGGGAACTTGTCACACTCTCAGTCTACATGAGAACTTGTCACACTCTCAGTCTCCATGGGAACTTGTCACAGTCTCAGTCTACATGGGAGCTTGTCGCACTCTCAGTCTCCATGGGAACTTGTCACACTCTCAGTCTCCATGGGAACTTGTCACACTCTCAGTTTACATGGGAACTTGTCAAACTGTCAGTCTCCATGGGAACCTTTCACTCTCTCAGTCTACATGGGAACTTGTCGCAATCTCAGTCTCCATGGGAACTTCTGACACTCTCAGTCTCCATGGGAACTTGTCACAATCTCACTCTCCATGGGAACTTGTCGCACTCTCAGTCTCCATGGGAACTTGTCACACTCTCAGTCTCCATGGGAAGCTGTCACACTCTCAGTCTTCATGGGAACTTGTCACACTCTCAGTTTACATGGCAAATTGTCACACTCTCAGTCTCCATGGGAATGTGTCACTATCTCAGTCTACATGGGAACTTGTCGCACTCTCAGTCTCCATGGGAACTTGTCGCACTGTCAGTCTCCATGGGAACTTCTGACACTCTCAGTCTCCATGGGAACTTGTCACACTCTCAGTCTCCATGGGAACTTCTGACGCTCTCAGTCTCCATGGGAACTTGTCACACTCTCAGTCTCCATGGGAACTTGACACCCTCTCAGTGTACATGGGAACCTGTCACACTCTCAGTCTCCACGGGAACTTGTCACACTCTGTCTCCATGGGAACCTGTCACACTCTCAGTTTCCATGGGAACTTATCACACTCTCAGTCTCCATGGGAACTTGTCACACTCTCAGTCTACATGGAAACTTGTCACACTCTCAGTCTCTATGGGAACTTGTCACACTCTCAGTCTACATGAGAACTTGTCACACTCTCAGTCTCCATGGGAACTTGTCACAGTCTCAGTCTACACGGGAGCTTGTCGCACTCTCAGTCTCCATAGGAACTTGTCACACTCTCAGTCTCCATGGGAACTTGTCACACTTTAAGTCTCCATGGGAACTTGTCACACTCTCAGTCTCCATGGGAAGCTGTCACACTCTCAGTCTTCATGGGAACTTGTCACACTCTCAGTTTACATGGGAACTTGTCACACTCTCAGTCTCCATGGGAACGTGTCACTATCTCAGTCTACATGGGAACTTCTGACACTCTCAGTCTCCATGGGAACTTTTCGCACTCTCAGTCTCCATAGGAACTTGTCACATCTCAGTCTCCATGGGAACTTGTCACACTCTCAGTCTCCATGGGAACCTGTCACACTCTCAGTCTCCATGGGGGCTTGTAACACTCTCAGTCTCCATGGGAACCTGTCACACTCTCAGTCTCCATGGGAACTTGACACACTCTCACTGTACATGGGAACCTGTCACACTCTCAGTCTCCACGGGAACTTGTCACACTCTGTCTCCATGGGAACCTGTCACACTCTCAGTCTCCATGGGAACTTGTCACACTCTCAGTCTACATGGAAACTTGTGACACTCTCAGTCTCTATGGGAACTTGTCACACTCTCAGTCTACATGAGAACTTGTCACACTCTCAGTCTCCATGGGAACTTGTCACAGTCTCAGTCTACATGGGAGCTTGTCGCACTCTCAGTCTCCATGGGAACTTGTCACACTCTCAGTCTCCATGGGAACTTGTCATACTCTCAGTCTCCATGGGAACTTGTCACACTCTCAGTCTCCATGGGAACGTGTCACTCTCTCAGACTACATGGGAACTTGTCGCACTCTCAGTCTCCATGGGAACTTGTCGCACTCTCAGTCTCAATGGGAACTTGTCGCACTCTCAGTCTCCATGGGAACTTCTGACACTCTCAGTCTCCATGGGAACTTGTCGCACTCTCAGTCTCCATAGGAACTTCTCACATCTCAGTCTCCATGGGAACTTGTCACACTCTCAATCTACATGGGAACTTGTCACACTGTCAGTCTCCATGGGAACTTCTCACACTCTCAGTCTACATGGGAACTTGTCACACTCTCAGACTCCATGGGAACTTGTCACACTCTCAGGCTCCATGGGAACTTGTCACACTCTCAGCCTCCATGGGAACTTGTCACACTCTCAGTCTGCATGAGAACTTTTTTCACACTCTCACTCTACATGAGAGCTTGTCACACTCTCAGTCTCCATGGGAACTTGTCACACTCTCAGCCTCCATGGGAGCATGTGACACTCTCAAACTCCATGGGAACTTGTCGCACTCTCAGTCTCCATGGGAACTTGTCGCACTCTCAGTCTCAGTGGGAACTGGTCACACGCTCAGTCTCCGTGGGAACTTGTCACGCTCTCAGTCTCCCTGGGAACTTGTCACACTCTCAGTCTCCATGGGAACCTGTCACACTCTCAGCCTCCATGGGAGCTTGTGACACTCTCAAACTCCATGGGAGCTTGTCGCACTCTCAGTCTCCATGGGAACTTGTCACACTCTCAGTCTCCATGGGAAGTTGTCACACTCTCAGTCTACATGAGAACTTGTCACACTCTCAGTCTCCATGGGAACCTGTCACACTCTCAGCCTCCATGGGAGCTTGTGACACTCTCAAACTCCATGGGAGCTTGTCGCACTCTCAGTCTCCATGGGAACTTGTCACAATCTCAGTCTCCATGGAAACTTGTCACTCTCTCAGTCTACATGAGAACTTGTCACACTCTCAGTCTCCATGGGAACCTGTCACACTCTCAGTCTCCATGGGAACTTATCACACTCTCAGTCTCCATGGGAACTTGTCACACTCTCAGTCTACATGGAAACTTGTCACACTCTCAGTCTCCATGGGAACTTGTCACACTCTCAGTCTACATGAGAACTTGTCACACTCTCAGTCTCCATGGGAACTTGTCACAGTCTCAGTCTACATGGGAGCTTGTCGCACTCTCAGTCTCCATGGGAACTTGTCACACTCTCAGTCTCCATGGGAACTTGTCACACTCTCAGTTTACATGGGAACTTGTCAAACTGTCAGTCTCCATGGGAACCTTTCACTCTCTCAGTCTACATGGGAACTTGTCGCAATCTCAGTCTCCATGGGAACTTCTGACACTCTCAGTCTCCATGGGAACTTGTCACAATCTCACTCTCCATGGGAACTTGTCGCACTCTCAGTCTCCATGGGAACTTGTCACACTCTCAGTCTCCATGGGAAGCTGTCACACTCTCAGTCTTCATGGGAACTTGTCACACTCTCAGTTTACATGGCAAATTGTCACACTCTCAGTCTCCATGGGAATGTGTCACTATCTCAGTCTACATGGGAACTTGTCGCACTCTCAGTCTCCATGGGAACTTGTCGCACTGTCAGTCTCCATGGGAACTTCTGACACTCTCAGTCTCCATGGGAACTTGTCACACTCTCAGTCTCCATGGGAACTTCTGACGCTCTCAGTCTCCATGGGAACTTGTCACACTCTCAGTCTCCATGGGAACTTGACACCCTCTCAGTGTACATGGGAACCTGTCACACTCTCAGTCTCCACGGGAACTTGTCACACTCTGTCTCCATGGGAACCTGTCACACTCTCAGTTTCCATGGGAACTTATCACACTCTCAGTCTCCATGGGAACTTGTCACACTCTCAGTCTACATGGAAACTTGTCACACTCTCAGTCTCTATGGGAACTTGTCACACTCTCAGTCTACATGAGAACTTGTCACACTCTCAGTCTCCATGGGAACTTGTCACAGTCTCAGTCTACACGGGAGCTTGTCGCACTCTCAGTCTCCATAGGAACTTGTCACACTCTCAGTCTCCATGGGAACTTGTCACACTTTAAGTCTCCATGGGAACTTGTCACACTCTCAGTCTCCATGGGAAGCTGTCACACTCTCAGTCTTCATGGGAACTTGTCACACTCTCAGTTTACATGGGAACTTGTCACACTCTCAGTCTCCATGGGAACGTGTCACTATCTCAGTCTACATGGGAACTTCTGACACTCTCAGTCTCCATGGGAACTTTTCGCACTCTCAGTCTCCATAGGAACTTGTCACATCTCAGTCTCCATGGGAACTTGTCACACTCTCAGTCTCCATGGGAACCTGTCACACTCTCAGTCTCCATGGGGGCTTGTAACACTCTCAGTCTCCATGGGAACCTGTCACACTCTCAGTCTCCATGGGAACTTGACACACTCTCACTGTACATGGGAACCTGTCACACTCTCAGTCTCCACGGGAACTTGTCACACTCTGTCTCCATGGGAACCTGTCACACTCTCAGTCTCCATGGGAACTTGTCACACTCTCAGTCTACATGGAAACTTGTGACACTCTCAGTCTCTATGGGAACTTGTCACACTCTCAGTCTACATGAGAACTTGTCACACTCTCAGTCTCCATGGGAACTTGTCACAGTCTCAGTCTACATGGGAGCTTGTCGCACTCTCAGTCTCCATGGGAACTTGTCACACTCTCAGTCTCCATGGGAACTTGTCATACTCTCAGTCTCCATGGGAACTTGTCACACTCTCAGTCTCCATGGGAACGTGTCACTCTCTCAGACTACATGGGAACTTGTCGCACTCTCAATCTACATGGGAACTTGTCACACTGTCAGTCTCCATGGGAACTTCTCACACTCTCAGTCTACATGGGAACTTGTCACACTCTCAGACTCCATGGGAACTTGTCACACTCTCAGGCTCCATGGGAACTTGTCACACTCTCAGCCTCCATGGGAACTTGTCACACTCTCAGTCTGCATGAGAACTTTTTTCACACTCTCACTCTACATGAGAGCTTGTCACACTCTCAGTCTCCATGGGAACTTGTCACACTCTCAGC
This sequence comes from Mobula birostris, assembly GCF_030028105.1. Lineage (NCBI taxonomy): Eukaryota > Metazoa > Chordata > Chondrichthyes > Myliobatiformes > Myliobatidae > Mobula > Mobula birostris. Next base: position 38,710 of record NW_027278545.1, on the reverse strand, counting down.
CTCCATGGGAGCATGTGACACTCTCAAACTCCATGGGAACTTGTCGCACTCTCAGTCTCCATGGGAACTTGTCGCACTCTCAGTCTCAGTGGGAACTGGTCACACGCTCAGTCTCCGTGGGAACTTGTCACGCTCTCAGTCTCCCTGGGAACTTGTCACACTCTCAGTCTCCATGGGAACCTGTCACACTCTCAGCCTCCATGGGAGCTTGTGACACTCTCAAACTCCATGGGAGCTTGTCGCACTCTCAGTCTCCATGGGAACTTGTCACACTCTCAGTCTCCATGGGAAGTTGTCACACTCTCAGTCTTCATGGGAACTTGTCACACTCTCAGTTTACATGGGAACTTGTCACACTCTCAGTCTCCATGGGAACGTGTCACTATCTCAGTCTACATGGGAACTTGTCGCACTCTCAGTCTCCATGGGAACTTGTCACACTCTCAGTCTCCATGGGAACTTGTCATACTCTCAGTCTCCATGGGAACTTGTCACACTCTCAGTCTCCATGGGAACGTGTCACTCTCTCAGTTGACATGGGAACTTGTCGCACTCTCAGTCTCCATGGGAACTTGTCGCACTCTCAGTCTCAATGGGAACTTGTCGCACTCTCAGTCTCCATGGGAACTTCTGACACTCTCAGTCTCCATTGGAACTTGTCGCACTCTCAGTCTCCATAGGAACTTCTCACATCTCAGTCTCCATGGGAACTTGTCACACTCTCAATCTACATGGGAACTTGTCACACTCTCAGTCTCCATGGGAACTTCTCACACTCTCAGTCTACATGGGAACTTGTCACACTCTCAGACTCCATGGGAACTTGTCACACTCTCAGGCTCCATGGGAACTTGTCACACTCTCAGCCTCCATGGGAACTTGTCACACTCTCAGTCTGCATCAGAACTTTTTTCACACTCTCAGTCTACATGAGAGCTTGTCACACTCTCAGTCTCCATGGGAACTTGTCACACTCTCAGTCTCCATGGGAACTTGTTACACTGTCAGTCTACATGAGAACTTGTCACACTCTCAGTCTACATGGGAACTTGTCACAATCTCACTCTCCATGGGAACTTGTCACAGTCTCAGTCTACATGAGAACTTGTCACACTCTCAGTCTCCATGGGAACGTGTCACACTCTCAGTCTACATGGCAACTTAACGCACTCTCAGTCTCCATGGGAACTTGTCGCACTCTCAGTCTCCATGCGAACTTGTCGCACTCTCAGTCTCCATGGGAACTTGTCGCACTCGCAGTCTCAGTGGGAACTGGTCACACGCTCAGTCTCCGTGGGAACATGTCACGCTCTCAGTCTCTCTGGGAACTTGTCACACTCTCGGTCTCCATGGGAACCTGTCACACTCTCTGCCTCCATGGGAGCATGTGACACTCTCAAACTCCATGGGAACTTGTCGCACTCTCAGTCTCCATGGGAACTTGTCGCACTCTCAGTCTCAGTGGTAACTGGTCACACGCTCAGTCTCCGTGGGAACTTGTCACGCTCTCAGTCTCCCTGGGAACTTGTCACACTCTCAGTCTCCATGGGAACCTGTCACACTCTCAGCCTCCATGGGAGCTTGTGACACTCTCAAACTCCATGGGAACTTGTCGCACTCTCAGTCTCCATGGGAACTTGTCACACTCTCAGTCTCCATGGGAACTTCTGACGCTCTCAGTCTCCATGGGAACTTGTCACACTCTCAGTCTCCATGGGAACTTGACACACTCTCAGTGTACATGGGAACCTGTCACACTCTCAGTCTCCACGGGAACTTGTCACACTCTGTCTCCATGGGAACCTGTCACACTCTCAGTCTCCATGGGAACCTGTCACACTCTCTGCCTCCATGGGAGCATGTGACACTCTCAAACTCCATGGGAACTTGTCGCACTCTCAGTCTCCATGGGAACTTGTCGCACTCTCAGTCTCAGTGGGAACTGGTCACACGCTCAGTCTCCGTGGGAACTTGTCACGCTCTCAGTCTCCCTGGGAACTTGTCACACTCTCAGTCTCCATGGGAACCTGTCACACTCTCAGCCTCCATGGGAGCTTGTGACACTCTCAAACTCCATGGGAACTTGTCACACTCTCAGTCTCCATGGGAACTTGTCACACTCTCAGTCTCCATGGGAACTTCTGACGCTCTCAGTCTCCATGGGAACTTGTCACACTCTCAGTCTCCATGGGAACTTGACACACTCTCAGTGTACATGGGAACCTGTCACACTCTCAGTCTCCACGGGAACTTGTCACACTCTGTCTCCATGGGAACCTGTCACACTCTCAGTCTCCATGGGAACTTGTCACACTCTCAGTCTCAGTGGGAACTGATCACACGCTCAGTCTCCGTGGGAACTTGTCACGCTCTCAGTCTCTCTGGGAACTTGTCACACTCTCAGTCTCCATGGGAACCTGTCACACTCTCAGCCTCCATGGGAGCATGTGACACTCTCAAACTCCATGGGAACTTGTCGCACTCTCAGTCTCCATGGGAACTTGTCGCACTCACAGTCTCAGTGGGAACTGGTCACACTCTCAGTCTCCATGGGAACGTGTCACTCTCTCAGTCTACATGGGAACTTGTCGCACTCTCAGTCTCCATGGGAACTTGTCGCACTCTCAGTCTCAATGGGAACTTGTCGCACTCTCAGTCTCCATGGGAACTTCTGACACTCTCAGTCTCCATGGGAACTTGTCGCACTCTCAGTCTCCATAGGAACATCTCACATCTCAGTCTCCATGGGAACTTGTCACACTCTCAATCTACATGGGAACTTGTCACACTGCCAGTCTCCATGGGAACTTCTCACACTCTCAGTCTACATGGGAACTTGTCACACTCTCAGACTCCATTTGAACTTCTCACACTCTCAGGCTCCGTGGGAACTTGTCACACTCTGAGCCTCCATGGGAACGTGTCACTCTCTCAGTGTACATGGGAACTTGTCGCACTCTCAGTCTCCATGGGAACTTCTGACACTCTCAGTCTCCATGGGAACTTTTCGCACTCTCAGTCTCCATAGGAACTTGTCACATCTGAGTCTACATGGGAACTTGTCACAATCTCAGTCTCCATGGGAACTTGTCACTCTCTCAGTCTACATGAGAACTTGTCACACTCTCAGTCTCCATGGGAACCTGTCACACTCTCAGTCTCCATGGGAACTTATCACACTCTCAATCTCCATGGGAACTTCTCACACTCTCAGTCTACATGGAAACTTGTCACACTCTCAGTCTCCATGGGAACTTGTCACACTCTCAGTCTACATGAGAACTTGTCACACTCTCAGTCTCCATGGGAACTTGTCACAGTCTCAGTCTACATGGGAGCTTGTCGCACTCTGAGTCTCCATGGGAACTTGTCACACTCTCAGTCTCCATGGGAACTTGTCACACTTTCAGTTTACATGGGAACTTGTCACACTGTCAGTCTCCATGGGAACCTTTCACTCTCTCAGTCTACATGGAACTTGTCGCACTCTCAGTCTCCATGGGAACTTCTGACATCATCAGTCTCCATGGGAACTTGTCGCACTCTCAGTCTCCATGCGAACTTGTCGCACTCTCAGTCTCCATGGGAACTTGTCGCACTCTCAGTTTCAGAGGGAACTGGTCACACGCTCAGTCTCCGTGGGAACTTGTCACGCTCTCAGTCTCTCTGGGAACTTGTCACACTCTCAGTCTCCATGGGAACCTGTCACACTCTCAGGCTCCATGGGAGCATGTGACACTCTGAAACTCCATGGGAACTTGTCGCACTCTCAGTCTCTATGGGAACTTGTCGCACTCTCAGTCTCAGTGGGAACTGGTCACACGCTCAGTCTCCGTGGAAACTTGTCAGGCTCTCAGTCTCCCTGGGAACTTGTCACACTCTCAGTCTCCATTGGAACCTGTCACACTCTCAGCCTCCATGGGAGCTTGTGACACTCTCAGACTCCATTTGAACTTCTCACACTCTCAGTCTCCGTGGGAACTTGTCACACTCTGAGTCTCCATGAGAACGTGTCACTCTCTCAGTGTACATGGGAACTTGTCGCACTCTCAGTCTCCATGGGAACTTCTGACACTCTCAGTCTCCATGGGAACTTTTCGCACTCTCAGTCTCCATAGGAACTTGTCACATCTCAGTCTACATGGGAACTTGTCACAATCTCAGTCTCCATGGGAACTTGTCACTCTCTCAGTCTACATGAGAACTTGTCACACTCTCAGTCTCCATGGGAACCTGTCACACTCTCAGTCTCCATGGGAACTTATCACACTCTCAGTCTCCATGGGAACTTGTCACACACTGTCTACATGGAAACTTGTCACACTCTCAGTCTCCATGGGAACTTCTGACACTCTCAGTCTCCATGGGAACTTGTCGCACTCTCAGTCTCCATGCGAACTTGTCGCACTCTCAGTCTCCATGGAAACTTGTCGCACTCTCAGTCTCAGTGGGAACTGGTCACACGCTCAGTCTCCGTGCGAACTTGTCACGCTCTCAGTCTCTCTGGGAACTTGTCACACTCTCAGTCTCCATGGGAACCTGTCACACTCTCAGCCTCCATGGGAGCATGTGACACTCTCAAACTCCATGGGAACTTGTCGCACTCTCAGTCTCCATGGCAACTTGTCGCACTCTCAGTCTCAGTGGGAACTGGTCACACGCTCAGTCTCCGTGGAAACTTGTCACGCTCTCAGTCTCCCTGGGAACTTGTCACACTCTCAGTCTCCATGGGAACCTGTCACACTCTCAGCCTCCATGGGAGCTTGTAACACTCTCAAACTCCATGGGAACTTGTCGCACTCTCAGTCTCCATGGGAACTTGTCACACTCTCAGTCTCCATGGGAACTTCTGACGCTCTCAGTCTCCATAGGAACTTCTCACATCTCAGTCTCCATGGGAACTTGTCACACTCTCAATCTACATGGGAACTTGTCACACTGTCAGTCTCCATGGGAACTTCTCACACTCTCAGTCTACATGGGAACTTGTCACACTCTCAGACTCCATTTGAACTTCTCACACTCTCAGGCTCCGTGGGAACTTGTCACACTCTGAGTCTCCATGGGAACGTGTCACTCTCTCAGTGTACATGGGAACTTGTCGCACTCTCAGTCTCCATGGGAACTTCTGACACTCTCAGTCTCCATGGGAACTTTTCGCACTCTCAGTCTCCATAGGAACTTGTCACATCTCAGTCTACATGGGAACTTGTCACAATCTCAGTCTCCATGGGAACTTGTCACTCTCTCAGTCTACATGAGAACTTGTCACACTCTCAGTCTCCATGGGAACCTGTCACACTCTCAGTCTCCATGGGAACTTATCACACTCTCAGTCTCCATGGGAACTTGTCACACTCTCAGTCTACATTGTAACTTGTCACACTCTCAGTCTCCATGGGAACTTGTCACACTCTCAGTCTACATGGGAACTTGTCAAACTGTCAGTCTCCATGGGAACCTTTCACTCTCTCAGTCTACATGGGAACTTGTCGCACTCTCAGTCTCCATGGGAACTTCTGACACTCTCAGTCTCCATGGGAACTTGTCACAATCTCACTCTCCATGGGAACTTGTCGCACTCTCAGTCTCCATGGGAACTTGTCACACTCTCAGTCTCCATGGGAAGCTGTCACACTCTCAGTCTTCATGGGAACTTGTCACACTCTCAGTTTACATGGCAAATTGTCACACTCTCAGTCTCCATGGGAACGTGTCACTATCTCAGTCTACATGGGAACTTGTCGCACTCTCAGTCTCCATGGGAACTTGTCGCACTGTCAGTCTCCATGGGAACTTCTGACACTCTCAGTCTCCATGGGAACTTGTCACACTCTCAGTCTCCATGGGAACTTCTGACGCTCTCAGTCTCCATGGGAACTTGTCACACTCTCAGTCTCCATGGGAACTTGACACCCTCTCAGTGTACATGGGAACCTGTCACACTCTCAGTCTCCACGGGAACTTGTCACACTCTGTCTCCATGGGAACCTGTCACACTCTCAGTTTCCATGGGAACTTATCACACTCTCAGTCTCCATGGGAACTTGTCACACTCTCAGTCTACATGGAAACTTGTCACACTCTCAGTCTCTATGGGAACTTGTCACACTCTCAGTCTACATGAGAACTTGTCACACTCTCAGTCTCCATGGGAACTTGTCACAGTCTCAGTCTACACGGGAGCTTGTCGCACTCTCAGTCTCCATAGGAACTTGTCACACTCTCAGTCTCCATGGGAACTTGTCACACTTTAAGTCTCCATGGGAACTTGTCACACTCTCAGTCTCCATGGGAAGCTGTCACACTCTCAGTCTTCATGGGAACTTGTCACACTCTCAGTTTACATGGGAACTTGTCACACTCTCAGTCTCCATGGGAACGTGTCACTATCTCAGTCTACATGGGAACTTCTGACACTCTCAGTCTCCATGGGAACTTTTCGCACTCTCAGTCTCCATAGGAACTTGTCACATCTCAGTCTCCATGGGAACTTGTCACACTCTCAGTCTCCATGGGAACCTGTCACACTCTCAGTCTCCATGGGGGCTTGTAACACTCTCAGTCTCCATGGGAACCTGTCACACTCTCAGTCTCCATGGGAACTTGACACACTCTCACTGTACATGGGAACCTGTCACACTCTCAGTCTCCACGGGAACTTGTCACACTCTGTCTCCATGGGAACCTGTCACACTCTCAGTCTCCATGGGAACTTGTCACACTCTCAGTCTACATGGAAACTTGTGACACTCTCAGTCTCTATGGGAACTTGTCACACTCTCAGTCTACATGAGAACTTGTCACACTCTCAGTCTCCATGGGAACTTGTCACAGTCTCAGTCTACATGGGAGCTTGTCGCACTCTCAGTCTCCATGGGAACTTGTCACACTCTCAGTCTCCATGGGAACTTGTCATACTCTCAGTCTCCATGGGAACTTGTCACACTCTCAGTCTCCATGGGAACGTGTCACTCTCTCAGACTACATGGGAACTTGTCGCACTCTCAGTCTCCGTGGGAACTTGTCGCACTCTCAGTCTCAATGGGAACTTGTCGCACTCTCAGTCTCCATGGGAACTTCTGACACTCTCAGTCTCCATGGGAACTTGTCGCACTCTCAGTCTCCATAGGAACTTCTCACATCTCAGTCTCCATGGGAACTTGTCACACTCTCAATCTACATGGGAACTTGTCACACTGTCAGTCTCCATGGGAACTTCTCACACTCTCAGTCTACATGGGAACTTGTCACACTCTCAGACTCCATCGGAACTTGTCACACTCTCAGGCTCCATGGGAACTTGTCACACTCTCAGCCTCCATGGGAACTTGTCACACTCTCAGTCTGCATGAGAACTTTTTTCACACTCTCACTCTACATGAGAGCTTGTCACACTCTCAGTCTCCATGGGAACCTGTCACACTCTCAGCCTCCATGGGAGCATCTGACACTCTCAAACTCCATGGGAACTTGTCGCACTCTCAGTCTCCATGGGAACTTGTCGCACTCTCAGTCTCAGTGGGAACTGGTCACACGCTCAGTCTCCGTGGGAACTTGTCACGCTCTCAGTCTCCCTGGGAACTTGTCACACTCTCAGTCTCCATGGGAACCTGTCACACTCTCAGCCTCCATGGGAGCTTGTGACACTCTCAAACTCCATGGGAGCTTGTCGCACTCTCAGTCTCCATGGGAACTTGTCACACTCTCAGTCTCCATGGGAAGTTGTCACACTCTCAGTCTTCATGGGAACTTGTCACACTCTCAGTTTACATGGGAACTTGTCACACTCTCAGTCTCCATGGGAACGTGTCACTATCTCAGTCTACATGGGAACTTGTCGCACTCTCAGTCTCCATGGGAACTTGTCACACTCTCAGTCTCCATGGGAACTTGTCATACTCTCAGTCTCCATGGGAACTTGTCACACTCTCAGTCTCCATGGGAACGTGTCACTCTCTCAGTTGACATGGGAACTTGTCGCACTCTCAGTCTCCATGGGAACTTGTCGCACTCTCAGTCTCAATGGGAACTTGTCGCACTCTCAGTCTCCATGGGAACTTCTGACACTCTCAGTCTCCATTGGAACTTGTCGCACTCTCAGTCTCCATAGGAACTTCTCACATCTCAGTCTCCATGGGAACTTGTCACACTCTCAATCTACATGGGAACTTGTCACACTCTCAGTCTCCATGGGAACTTCTCACACTCTCAGTCTACATGGGAACTTGTCACACTCTCAGACTCCATGGGAACTTGTCACACTCTCAGGCTCCATGGGAACTTGTCACACTCTCAGCCTCCATGGGAACTTGTCACACTCTCAGTCTGCATCAGAACTTTTTTCACACTCTCAGTCTACATGAGAGCTTGTCACACTCTCAGTCTCCATGGGAACTTGTCACACTCTCAGTCTCCATGGGAACTTGTTACACTGTCAGTCTACATGAGAACTTGTCACACTCTCAGTCTACATGGGAACTTGTCACAATCTCACTCTCCATGGGAACTTGTCACAGTCTCAGTCTACATGAGAACTTGTCACACTCTCAGTCTCCATGGGAACGTGTCACACTCTCAGTCTACATGGCAACTTAACGCACTCTCAGTCTCCATGGGAACTTGTCGCACTCTCAGTCTCCATGCGAACTTGTCGCACTCTCAGTCTCCATGGGAACTTGTCGCACTCGCAGTCTCAGTGGGAACTGGTCACACGCTCAGTCTCCGTGGGAACTTGTCACGCTCTCAGTCTCCATGGGAACCTGTCACACTCTCTGCCTCCATGGGAGCATGTGACACTCTCAAACTCCATGGGAACTTGTCGCACTCTCAGTCTCCATGGGAACTTGTCGCACTCTCAGTCTCAGTGGTAACTGGTCACACGCTCAGTCTCCGTGGGAACTTGTCACGCTCTCAGTCTCCCTGGGAACTTGTCACACTCTCAGTCTCCATGGGAACCTGTCACACTCTCAGCCTCCATGGGAGCTTGTGACACTCTCAAACTCCATGGGAACTTGTCGCACTCTCAGTCTCCATGGGAACTTGTCGCACTCTCAGTCTCCATGGGAACTTCTCACACTCTCAGTCTCCATGGGAACTTGACACACTCTCAGTGTACATGGGAACCTGTCACACTCTCAGTCTCCACGGGAACTTGTCACACTCTGTCTCCATGGGATCCTGTCACACTCTCAGTCTCCATGGGAACCTGTCACACTCTCTGCCTCCATGGGAGCATGTGACACTCTCAAACTCCATGGGAACTTGTCGCACTCTCAGTCTCCATGGGAACTTGTCGCACTCTCAGTCTCAGTGGGAACTGGTCACACGCTCAGTCTCCGTGGGAACTTGTCACGCTCTCTGTCTCCCTGGGAACTTGTCACACTCTCAGTCTCCATGGGAACCTGTCACACTCTCAGCCTCCATGGGAGCTTGTGACACTCTCAAACTCCATGGGAACTTGTCACACTCTCATTCTCCATGGGAACTTGTCACACTCTCAGTCTCCATGGGAACTTCTGACGCTCTCAGTCTCCATGGGAACTTGTCACACTCTCAGTCTCCATGGGAACTTGACACACTCTCAGTGTACATGGGAACCTGTCACACTCTCAGTCTCCACGGGAACTTGTCACACTCTGTCTCCATGGGAACCTGTCACACTCTCAGTCTCCATGGGAACTTGTCACACTCTCAGTCTACATGGAAACTTCTCACACTCTCAGTCTCTATGGGAACTTGTCACACTCTCAGTCTACATGAGAACTTGTCACGCTCTCAGTCTCCCTGGGAACTTGTCACACTCTCAGTCTCCATGGGAACCTGTCACACTCTCAGCCTCCCTGGGAGCTTGTGACACTCTCAAACTCCATGGGAACTTGTCGCACTCTCAGTCTCCATGGGAACTTGTCACACTCTCAGTCTCCATGGGAAGTTGTCACACTCTCAGTCTTCATGGGAACTTGTCACACTCTCAGTTTACATGGGAACTTGTCACACTCTCAGTCTCCATGGGAACGTGTCACTATCTCAGTCTACATGGGAACTTGTCGCACTCTCAGTCTCCATGGGAACTTGTCGCACTGTCAGTCTCCATGGCAACTTCTGACACTCTCAGTCTCCATGGGAACTTGTCGCCCTCTCAGTCTCCATGCGAACTTTTCGCACTCTCAGTCTCCATGGAAACTTGTCGCACTCTCAGTCTCAGTGGGAACTGGTCACACGCTCAGTCTCCGTGCGAACTTGTCACGCTCTCAGTCTCTCTGGGAACTTGTCACACTCTCAGTCTCCATGGGAACCTGTCACACTCTCAGCCTCCATGGGAGCATGTGACACTCTCAAACTCCATGGGAACTTGTCGCACTCTCAGTCTCCATGGCAACTTGTCGCACTCTCAGTCTCAGTGGGAACTGGTCACACGCTCAGTCTCCGTGGAAACTTGTCACGCTCTCAGTCTCCCTGGGAACTTGTCACACTCTCAGTCTCCATGGGAACCTGTCACACTCTCAGCCTCCATGGGAGCTTGTGACACTCTCAAACTCCATGGGAACTTGTCGCACTCTCAGTCTCCATGGGAACTTGTCACACTCTCAGTCTCCATGGGAACTTCTGACGCTCTCAGTCTCCATAGGAACTTCTCACATCTCAGTCTCCATGGGAACTTGTCACACTCTCAATCTACATGGGAACTTGTCACACTGTCAGTCTCCATGGGAACTTCTCACACTCTCAGTCTACATGGGAACTTGTCACACTCTCAGACTCCATTTGAACTTCTCACACTCTCAGGCTCCGTGGGAACTTGTCACACTCTGAGTCTCCATGGGAACGTGTCACTCTCTCAGTGTACATGGGAACTTGTCGCACTCTCAGTCTCCATGGGAACTTCTGACACTCTCAGTCTCCATGGGAACTTTTCGCACACTCAGTCTCCATAGGAACTTGTCACATCTCAGTCTACATGGGAACTTGTCACAATCTCAGTCTCCATGGGAACTTGTCACTCTCTCAGTCTACATGAGAACTTGTCACACTCTCAGTCTCCATGGGAACCTGTCACACTCTCAGTCTCCATGGGAACTTATCACACTCTCAGTCTCCATGGGAACTTGTCACACTCTCAGTCTACATGGAAACTTGTCACACTCTCAGTCTCCATGGGAACTTGTCACACTCTCAGTCTACATGAGAACTTGTCACACTCTCAGTCTCCATGGGAACTTGTCACAGTCTCAGTCTACATGGGAGCTTGTCGCACTCTCAGTCTCCATGGGAACTTGTCACACTCTCAGTCTCCATGGGAACTTGTCACACTCTCAGTTTACATGGGAACTTGTCAAACTGTCAGTCTCCATGGGAACCTTTCACTCTCTCAGTCTACATGGGAACTTGTCGCACTCTCAGTCTCCATGGGAACTTCTGACACTCTCAGTCTCCATGGGAACTTGTCACAATCTCACTCTCCATGGGAACTTGTCGCACTCTCAGTCTCCATGGGAACTTGTCACACTCTCAGTCTCCATGGGAAGCTGTCACACTCTCAGTCTTCATGGGAACTTGTCACACTCTCAGTTTACATGGCAAATTGTCACACTCTCAGTCTCCATGGGAACGTGTCACTATCTCAGTCTACATGGGAACTTGTCGCACTCTCAGTCTCCATGGGAACTTGTCGCACTGTCAGTCTCCATGGGAACTTCTGACACTCTCAGTCTCCATGGGAACTTGTCACACTCTCAGTCTCCATGGGAACTTCTGACGCTCTCAGTCTCCATGGGAACTTGTCACACTCTCAGTCTCCATGGGAACTTGACACCCTCTCAGTGTACATGGGAACCTGTCACACTCTCAGTCTCCACGGGAACTTGTCACACTCTGTCTCCATGGGAACCTGTCACACTCTCAGTTTCCATGGGAACTTATCACACTCTCAGTCTCCATGGGAACTTGTCACACTCTCAGTCTACATGGAAACTTGTCACACTCTCAGTCTCTATGGGAACTTGTCACACTCTCAGTCTACATGAGAACTTGTCACACTCTCAGTCTCCATGGGAACTTGTCACAGTCTCAGTCTACACGGGAGCTTGTCGCACTCTCAGTCTCCATAGGAACTTGTCACACTCTCAGTCTCCATGGGAACTTGTCACACTTTAAGTCTCCATGGGAACTTGTCACACTCTCAGTCTCCATGGGAAGCTGTCACACTCTCAGTCTTCATGGGAACTTGTCACACTCTCAGTTTACATGGGAACTTGTCACACTCTCAGTCTCCATGGGAACGTGTCACTATCTCAGTCTACATGGGAACATCTGACACTCTCAGTCTCCATGGGAACTTTTCGCACTCTCAGTCTCCATAGGAACTTGTCACATCTCAGTCTCCATGGGAACTTGTCACACTCTCAGTCTCCATGGGAACCTGTCACTCTCTCAGTCTCCATGGGGGCTTGTAACACTCTCAGTCTCCATGGGAACCTGTCACACTCTCAGTCTCCATGGGAACTTGACACACTCTCACTGTACATGGGAACCTGTCACACTCTCAGTCTCCACGGGAACTTGTCACACTCTGTCTCCATGGGAACCTGTCACACTCTCAGTCTCCATGGGAACTTGTCACACTCTCAGTCTACATGGAAACTTGTGACACTCTCAGTCTCTATGGGAACTTGTCACACTCTCAGTCTACATGAGAACTTGTCACACTCTCAGTCTCCATGGGAACTTGTCACAGTCTCAGTCTACATGGGAGCTTGTCGCACTCTCAGTCTCCATGGGAACTTGTCACACTCTCAGTCTCCATGGGAACTTGTCATACTCTCAGTCTCCATGGGAACTTGTCACACTCTCAGTCTCCATGGGAACGTGTCACTCTCTCAGACTACATGGGAACTTGTCGCACTCTCAGTCTCCATGGGAACTTGTCGCACTCTCAGTCTCAATGGGAACTTGTCGCACTCTCAGTCTCCATGGGAACTTCTGACACTCTCAGTCTCCATGGGAACTTGTCGCACTCTCAGTCTCCATAGGAACTTCTCACATCTCAGTCTCCATGGGAACTTGTCACACTCTCAATCTACATGGGAACTTGTCACACTGTCAGTCTCCATGGGAACTTCTCACACTCTCAGTCTACATGGGAACTTGTCACACTCTCAGACTCCATGGGAACTTGTCACACTCTCAGGCTCCATGGGAACTTGTCACACTCTCAGCCTCCATGGGAACTTGTCACACTCTCAGTCTGCATGAGAACTTTTTTCACACTCTCACTCTACATGAGAGCTTGTCACACTCTCAGTCTCCATGGGAACCTGTCACACTCTCAGCCTCCATGGGAGCATCTGACACTCTCAAACTCCATGGGAACTTGTCGCACTCTCAGTCTCCATGGGAACTTGTCGCACTCTCAGTCTCAGTGGGAACTGGTCACACGCTCAGTCTCCGTGGGAACTTGTCACGCTCTCAGTCTCCCTGGGAACTTGTCACACTCTCAGTCTCCATGGGAACCTGTCACACTCTCAGCCTCCATGGGAGCTTGTGACACTCTCAAACTCCATGGGAGCTTGTCGCACTCTCAGTCTCCATGGGAACTTGTCACACTCTCAGTCTCCATGGGAAGTTGTCACACTCTCAGTCTTCATGGGAACTTGTCACACTCTCAGTTTACATGGGAACTTGTCACACTCTCAGTCTCCATGGGAACGTGTCACTATCTCAGTCTACATGGGAACTTGTCGCACTCTCAGTCTCCATGGGAACTTGTCACACTCTCAGTCTCCATGGGAACTTGTCATACTCTCAGTCTCCATGGGAACTTGTCACACTCTCAGTCTCCATGGGAACGTGTCACTCTCTCAGTTGACATGGGAACTTGTCGCACTCTCAGTCTCCATGGGAACTTGTCGCACTCTCAGTCTCAATGGGAACTTGTCGCACTCTCAGTCTCCATGGGAACTTCTGACACTCTCAGTCTCCATTGGAACTTGTCGCACTCTCAGTCTCCATAGGAACTTCTCACATCTCAGTCTCCATGGGAACTTGTCACACTCTCAATCTACATGGGAACTTGTCACACTCTCAGTCTCCATGGGAACTTCTCACACTCTCAGTCTACATGGGAACTTGTCACACTCTCAGACTCCATGGGAACTTGTCACACTCTCAGGCTCCATGGGAACTTGTCACACTCTCAGCCTCCATGGGAACTTGTCACACTCTCAGTCTGCATCAGAACTTTTTTCACACTCTCAGTCTACATGAGAGCTTGTCACACTCTCAGTCTCCATGGGAACTTGTCACACTTTCAGTCTCCATGGGAACTTGTTACACTGTCAGTCTACATGAGAACTTGTCACACTCTCAGTCTACATGGGAACTTGTCACAATCTCACTCTCCATGGGAACCTGTCACAGTCTCAGTCTACATGAGAACTTGTCACACTCTCAGTCTCCATGGGAACGTGTCACACTCTCAGTCTACATGGCAACTTAACGCACTCTCAGTCTCCATGGGAACTTGTCGCACTCTCAGTCTCCATGCGAACTTGTCGCACTCTCAGTCTCCATGGGAACTTGTCGCACTCGCAGTCTCAGTGGGAACTGGTCACACGCTCAGTCTCCGTGGGAACTTGTCACGCTCTCAGTCTCTCTGGGAACTTGTCACACTCTCGGTCTCCATGGGAACCTGTCACACTCTCTGCCTCCATGGGAGCATGTGACACTCTCAAACTCCATGGGAACTTGTCGCACTCTCAGTCTCCATGGGAACTTGTCGCACTCTCAGTCTCAGTGGTAACTGGTCACACGCTCAGTCTCCGTGGGAACTTGTCACGCTCTCAGTCTCCCTGGGAACTTGTCACACTCTCAGTCTCCATGGGAACCTGTCACACTCTCAGCCTCCATGGGAGCTTGTGACACTCTCAAACTCCATGGGAACTTGTCGCACTCTCAGTCTCCATGGGAACTTGTCACACTCTCAGTCTCCATGGGAACTTCTGACGCTCTCAGTCTCCATGGGAACTTGTCACACTCTCAGTCTCCATGGGAACTTGACACACTCTCAGTGTACATGGGAACCTGTCACACTCTCAGTCTCCACGGGAACTTGTCACACTCTGTCTCCATGGGAACCTGTCACACTCTCAGTCTCCATGGGAACCTGTCACACTCTCTGCCTCCATGGGAGCATGTGACACTATCAAACTCCATGGGAACTTGTCGCACTCTCAGTCTCCATGGGAACTTGTCGCACTCTCAGTCTCAGTGGGAACTGGTCACACGCTCAGTCTCCGTGGGAACTTGTCACGCTCTCAGTCTCCCTGGGAACTTGTCACACTCTCAGTCTCCATGGGAACCTGTCACACTCTCAGCCTCCATGGGAGCTTGTGACACTCTCAAACTCCATGGGAACTTGTCACACTCTCAGTCTCCATGGGAACTTGTCACACTCTCAGTCTCCATGGGAACTTCTGACGCTCTCAGTCTCCATGGGAACTTGTCACACTCTCAGTCTCCATGGGAACTTGACACACTCTCAGTGTACATGGGAACCTGTCACACTCTCAGTCTCCACGGGAACTTGTCACACTCTGTCTCCATGGGAACCTGTCAAACTCTCAGTCTCCATGGGAACTTGTCACACTCTCAGTCTACATGGAAACTTGTCACACTCTCAGTCTCTATGGGAACTTGTCACACTCTCAGTCTACATGAGAACTTGTCACGCTCTCAGTCTCCCTGGGAACTTGTCACACTCTCAGTCTCCATGGGAACCTGTCACACTCTCAGCCTCCCTGGGAGCTTGTGACACTCTCAAACTCCATGGGAACTTGTCGCACTCTCAGTCTCCATGGGAACTTGTCAGACTCTCAGTCTCCATGGGAAGTTGTCACACTCTCAGTCTTCATGGGAACTTGTCACACTCTCAGTTTACATGGGAACTTGTCACACTCTCAGTCTCCATGGGAACGTGTCACTATCTCAGTCTACATGGGAACTTGTCGCACTCTCAGTCTCCATGGGAACTTGTCGCACTGTCAGTCTCCATGGGAACTTCTGACACTCTCAGTCTCCATGGGAACTTTTCGCACTCTCAGTCTCCATAGGAACTTGTCACATCTCAGTCTCCATGGGAACCTGTCACACTCTCAGTCTCCTTGGGAACCTGTCACACTCTCAGTCTCCATGGGAGATTGTAACACTCTCAGTCTCCATTGGAACTTGTCACACTCTCTGTCTCCATGGGAACTTGACACACTCTCAGTGTACATGGGAACCTGTCACACTCTCAGTCTCCACGGGAACTTGTCACACTCTGTCTCCATGGGAACCTGTCACACTCTCAGTCTCCATGGGAACTTGTCACACTCTCAGTCTACATGGAAACTTGTCACACTCTCAGTCTCTATGGGAACTTGTCACACTCTCAGTCTACATGAGAACTTGTCACACTCTCAGTCTCCATGGGAACTTGTCACAGTCTCAGTCTACATGGGAGCTTGTCGCACTCTCAGTCTCCATGGGAACTTGTCACACTCTCAGTCTCCATGGGAACTTGTCATACTCTCAGTCTCCATGGGAACTTGTCACACTCTCAGTCTCCATGGGAACGTGTCACTCTCTCAGTTGACATGGGAACTTGTCGCACTCTCAGACTCCATGGGAACTTGTCGCACTCTCAGTCTCAATGGGAACTTGTCGCACTCTCAGTCTCCATGGGAACTTCTGACACTCTCAGTCTCCATGGGAACTTGTCGCACTCTCAGTCTCCATAGGAACTTCTCACATCTCAGTCTCCATGGGAACTTGTCACACTCTCAATCTACATGGGAACTTGTCACACTGTCAGTCTCCATGGGAACTTCTCACACTCTCAGTCTACATGGGAACCTGTCACACTCTCAGACTCCATGGGAACTTGTCACACTCTCAGGCTCCATGGGAACTTGTCACACTCTCAGCCTCCATGGGAACTTGTCACACTCTCAGTCTGCATCAGAACTTTTTTCACACTCTCAGTCTACATGAGAGCTTGTCACACTCTCAGTCTCCATGGGAACTTGTCACACTCTCAGTCTCCATGGGAACTTGTTACACTGTCAGTCTACATGAGAACTTGCCACACTCTCAGTCTACATGGGAACTTGTCACAATCTCACTCTCCATGGGAACTTGTCACACTCTCAGTCTACATGAGAACTTGTCACACTCTCAGTCTCCATGGGAACGTGTCACACTCTCAGTCTACATGGCAACTTAACGCACTCTCAGTCTCCATGGGAACTTGTCGCACTCTCAGTCTCCATGCGAACTTGTCGCACTCTCAGTCTCCATGGGAACTTGACGCACTCGCAGTCTCAGTGGGAACTGGTCACACGCTCAGTCTCCGTGGGAACTTGTCACGCTCTCAGTCTCTCTGGGAACTTGTCACACTCTCAGTCTCCATGGGAACCTGTCACACTCTCTGCCTCCATGGGAGCATGTGACACTCTCAAACTCCATGGGAACTTGTCGCACTCTCAGTCTCCATGGGAACTTGTCGCACTCTCAGTCTCAGTTGTAACTGGTCACACGCTCAGTCTCCGTGGGAACTTGTCACGCTCTCAGTCTCCCTGGGAACTTGTCACTCTCTCAGTCTCCATGGGAACCTGTCACACTCTCAGCCTCCATGGGAGCTTGTGACACTCTCAAACTCCATGGGAACTTGTCGCACTCTCAGTCTCCATGGGAACTTGTCACACTCTCAGTCTCCATCGGAACTTCTGACGCTCTCAGTCTCCATGGGAACTTGTCACACTCTCAGTCTCCATGGGAACTTGACACACTCTCACTGTACATGGGAACCTGTCACACTCTCAGTCTCCACGGGAACTTGTCACACTCTGTCTCCATGGGAACCTGTCACACTCTCAGTCTCCATGGGAACCTGTCACACTCTCTGCCTCCATGGGAGCATGTGACACTCTCAAACTCCATGGGAACTTGTCGCACTCTCAGTCTCCATGGGAACTTGTCGCACTCTCAGTCTCAGTGGGAACTGGTCACACGCTCAGTCTCCGTGGGAACTTGTCACGCTCTCAGTCTCCCTGGGAACTTGTCACACTCTCAGTCTCCATGGGAACCTGTCACACTCTCAGCCTCCATGGGAGCTTGTGACACTCTCAAACTCCATGGGAACTTGTCGCACTCTCAGTCTCCATGGGAACTTGTCACACTCTCAGTCTCCATGGGAACTTCTGACGCCCTCAGTCTCCATGGGAACTTGTCACACTCTCAGTCTCCATGGGAACTTGACACACTCTCAGTGTACATGGGAACCTGTCACACTCTCAGTCTCCACGGGAACTTGTCACACTCTGTCTCCATGGGAACCTGTCACACTCTCAGTCTCCATGGGAACTTGTCACACTCTCAGTCTACATGGAAACTTGTCACACTCTCAGTCTCTATGGGAACTTGTCACACTCTCAGTCTACATGAGAACTTGTCACACTCTCAGTCTCCATGGGAACTTGTCACAGTCTCAGTCTACACGGGAGCTTGTCGCACTCTCAGTCTCCCTGGGAACTTGTCACACTCTCAGTCTCCATGGGAACTTGTCACACTTTAAGTCTCCATGGGAACTTATCACACTCTCAGTCTCCAATGGAAGTTGTCACACTCTCAGTCTTCATGGGAACTTGTCACACTCTCAGTTTACATGGGAACTTGTCACACTCTCAGTCTCCATGGGAACGTGTCACTATCTCAGTCTACATGGGAACTTGTCGCACTCTCAGTCTCCATGGGAACTTGTCGCACTGTCAGTCTCCATGGGAACTTCTGACACTCTCAGTCTCCATGGGAACTTTTCGCACTCTCAGTCTCCATAGGAACTTGTCACATCTCAGTCTCCATGGGAACTTGTCACACTCTCAGTCTCCGTGGGAACCTGTCACACTCTCAGTCTCCATGGGGGCTTGTAACACTCTCAGTCTCCATTGGAACTTGTCACACTCTCAGTCTCCATGGGAACTTGACACACTCTCACTGTACATGGGAACCTGTCACACTCTCAGTCTCCATGGGAACTTGTCACACTCTGTCTCCATGGGAACCTGTCACACTCTCAGTCTCCATGGGAACTTGTCACACTCTCAGTCTACATGGAAACTTGTGACACTCTCAGTCTCTATGGGAACTTGTCACACTCTCAGTCTACATGAGAACTTGTCACACTCTCAGTCTCCATGGGAACTTGTCACAGTCTCAGTCTACATGGGAGCTTGTCGCACTCTCAGTCTCCATGGGAACTTGTCACACTCTCAGTCTCCATGGGAACTTGTTATACTCTCAGTCTCCATGGGAACTTGTCACACTCTCAGTCTCCATGGGAACGTGCCACTCTCTCAGTCTACATGGGAACTTGTCGCACTCTCAGTCTCCATGGGAACTTGTCGCACTCTCAGTCTCAATGGGAACTTGTCGCACTCTCAGTCTCCATGGGAACTTCTGACACTCTCAGTCTCCATGGGAACTTGTCGCACTCTCAGTCTCCATAGGAACTTCTCACATCTCAGTCTCCATGGGAACTTGTCACACTCTCAATCTACATGGGAACTTGTCACACTGTCAGTCTCCATGGGAACTTCTCACACTCTCAGTCTACATGGGAACTTGTCACACTCTCAGACTCCATGGGAACTTGTCACACTCTCAGGCTCCCTGGGAACTTGTCACACTCTCACCCTCCATGGGAACTTGTCACACTCTCAGTCTGCATGAGAACTTTTTTCACACTCTCACTCTACATGAGAGCTTGTCACACTGTCAGTCTCCATGGGAACTTGTCACACTCTCAGTCTCCATGGGAACTTGTTACACTGTCAGTCTACATGAGAACTTGTCACACTCTCAGTCTACATGAGAACTTGTCACAATCTCACTCTCCATGGGAACTTGTCACACTCTCAGTCTACATGAGAACTTGTCACACTCTCAGTCTCCATGGGAACGTGTCACACTCTCAGTCTACATGGCAACTTAACGCACTCTCAGTCTCCATGGGAACTTGTCGCACTCTCAGTCTCCATGCGAACTTGTCGCACTCTCAGTCTCCATGGGAACTTGTCACACTCTCAGTCTCAGTGGGAACTGGTCACACGCTCAGTCTCCATGGGAACTTGTCACGCTCTCAGTCTCTCTGGGAACTTGTCACACTCTGTCTCCATGGGAACCTGTCACACTCTCAGTCTCCATGGGAACCTGTCACACTCTCTGCCTCCATGGGAGCATGTGACACTATCAAACTCCATGGGAACTTGTCGCACTCTCAGTCTCCATGGGAACTTGTCGCACTCTCAGTCTCAGTGGGAACTGGTCACACGCTCAGTCTCCGTGGGAACTTGTCACGCTCTCAGTCTCCCTGGGAACTTGTCACACTCTCAGTCTCCATGGGAACCTGTCACACTCTCAGCCTCCATGGGAGCTTGTGACACTCTCAAACTCCATGGGAACTTGTCACACTCTCAGTCTCCATAGGAACTTCTCACATCTCAGTCTCCATGGGAACTTGTCACACTCTCAATCTACATGGGAACTTGTCACACTGTCAGTCTCCATGGGAACTTCTCACACTCTCAGTCTACATGGGAACCTGTCACACTCTCAGACTCCATGGGAACTTGTCACACTCTCAGGCTCCATGGGAACTTGTCACACTCTCAGCCTCCATGGGAACTTGTCACACTCTCAG
The DNA here is from genome assembly GCF_030028105.1 of Mobula birostris. NCBI lineage: Eukaryota > Metazoa > Chordata > Chondrichthyes > Myliobatiformes > Myliobatidae > Mobula > Mobula birostris. The sequence continues at coordinate 17,973 of NW_027278545.1, read as the reverse complement.
TCTGCATCAGAACTTTTTTCACACTCTCAGTCTACATGAGAGCTTGTCACACTCTCAGTCTCCATGGGAACTTGTCACACTCTCAGTCTCCATGGGAACTTGTTACACTGTCAGTCTACATGAGAACTTGCCACACTCTCAGTCTACATGGGAACTTGTCACAATCTCACTCTCCATGGGAACTTGTCACACTCTCAGTCTACATGAGAACTTGTCACACTCTCAGTCTCCATGGGAACGTGTCACACTCTCAGTCTACATGGCAACTTAACGCACTCTCAGTCTCCATGGGAACTTGTCGCACTCTCAGTCTCCATGCGAACTTGTCGCACTCTCAGTCTCCATGGGAACTTGTCGCACTCGCAGTCTCAGTGGGAACTGGTCACACGCTCAGTCTCCGTGGGAACTTGTCACGCTCTCAGTCTCTCTGGGAACTTGTCACACTCTCAGTCTCCATGGGAACCTGTCACACTCTCTGCCTCCATGGGAGCATGTGACACTCTCAAACTCCATGGGAACTTGTCGCACTCTCAGTCTCCATGGGAACTTGTCGCACTCTCAGTCTCAGTTGTAACTGGTCACACGCTCAGTCTCCGTGGGAACTTGTCACGCTCTCAGTCTCCCTGGGAACTTGTCACTCTCTCAGTCTCCATGGGAACCTGTCACACTCTCAGCCTCCATGGGAGCTTGTGACACTCTCAAACTCCATGGGAACTTGTCGCACTCTCAGTCTCCATGGGAACTTGTCACACTCTCAGTCTCCATCGGAACTTCTGACGCTCTCAGTCTCCATGGGAACTTGTCACACTCTCAGTCTCCATGGGAACTTGACACACTCTCAGTGTACATGGGAACCTGTCACACTCTCAGTCTCCACGGGAACTTGTCACACTCTGTCTCCATGGGAACCTGTCACACTCTCAGTCTCCATGGGAACCTGTCACACTCTCTGCCTCCATGGGAGCATGTGACACTATCAAACTCCATGGGAACTTGTCACACTCTCAGTCTCCATGGGAACTTGACACACTCTCACTGTACATGGGAACCTGTCACACTCTCAGTCTCCACGGGAACTTGTCACACTCTGTCTCCATGGGAACCTGTCACACTCTCAGTCTCCATGGGAACCTGTCACACTCTCTGCCTCCATGGGAGCATGTGACACTCTCAAACTCCATGGGAACTTGTCGCACTCTCAGTCTCCATGGGAACTTGTCGCACTCTCAGTCTCAGTGGGAACTGGTCACACGCTCAGTCTCCGTGGGAACTTGTCACGCTCTCAGTCTCCCTGGGAACTTGTCACACTCTCAGTCTCCATGGGAACCTGTCACACTCTCAGCCTCCATGGGAGCTTGTGACACTCTCAAACTCCATGGGAACTTGTCGCACTCTCAGTCTCCATGGGAACTTGTCACACTCTCAGTCTCCATGGGAACTTCTGACGCCCTCAGTCTCCATGGGAACTTGTCACACTCTCAGTCTCCATGGGAACTTGACACACTCTCAGTGTACATGGGAACCTGTCACACTCTCAGTCTCCACGGGAACTTGTCACACTCTGTCTCCATGGGAACCTGTCACACTCTCAGTCTCCATGGGAACTTGTCACACTCTCAGTCTACATGGAAACTTGTCACACTCTCAGTCTCTATGGGAACTTGTCACACTCTCAGTCTACATGAGAACTTGTCACACTCTCAGTCTCCATGGGAACTTGTCACAGTCTCAGTCTACACGGGAGCTTGTCGCACTCTCAGTCTCCCTGGGAACTTGTCACACTCTCAGTCTCCATGGGAACTTGTCACACTTTAAGTCTCCATGGGAACTTATCACACTCTCAGTCTCCAATGGAAGTTGTCACACTCTCAGTCTTCATGGGAACTTGTCACACTCTCAGTTTACATGGGAACTTGTCACACTCTCAGTCTCCATGGGAACGTGTCACTATCTCAGTCTACATGGGAACTTGTCGCACTCTCAGTCTCCATGGGAACTTGTCGCACTGTCATTCTCCATGGGAACTTCTGACACTCTCAGTCTCCATGGGAACTTTTCGCACTCTCAGTCTCCATAGGAACTTGTCACATCTCAGTCTCCATGGGAACTTGTCACACTCTCAGTCTCCGTGGGAACCTGTCACACTCTCAGTCTCCATGGGGGCTTGTAACACTCTCAGTCTCCATTGGAACTTGTCACACTCTCAGTCTCCATGGGAACTTGACACACTCTCACTGTACATGGGAACCTGTCACACTCTCAGTCTCCATGGGAACTTGTCACACTCTGTCTCCATGGGAACCTGTCACACTCTCAGTCTCCATGGGAACTTGTCACACTCTCAGTCTACATGGAAACTTGTGACACTCTCAGTCTCTATGGGAACTTGTCACACTCTCAGTCTACATGAGAACTTGTCACACTCTCAGTCTCCATGGGAACTTGTCACAGTCTCAGTCTACATGGGAGCTTGTCGCACTCTCAGTCTCCATGGGAACTTGTCACACTCTCAGTCTCCATGGGAACTTGTTATACTCTCAGTCTCCATGGGAACTTGTCACACTCTCAGTCTCCATGGGAACGTGTCACTCTCTCAGTCTACATGGGAACTTGTCGCACTCTCAGTCTCCATGGGAACTTGTCGCACTCTCAGTCTCAATGGGAACTTGTCGCACTCTCAGTCTCCATGGGAACTTCTGACACTCTCAGTCTCCATGGGAACTTGTCGCACTCTCAGTCTCCATAGGAACTTCTCACATCTCAGTCTCCATGGGAACTTGTCACACTCTCAATCTACATGGGAACTTGTCACACTGTCAGTCTCCATGGGAACTTCTCACACTCTCAGTCTACATGGGAACTTGTCACACTCTCAGACTCCATGGGAACTTGTCACACTCTCAGGCTCCCTGGGAACTTGTCACACTCTCACCCTCCATGGGAACTTGTCACACTCTCAGTCTGCATGAGAACTTTTTTCACACTCTCACTCTACATGAGAGCTTGTCACACTCTCAGTCTCCATGGGAACTTGTCACACTCTCAGTCTCCATGGGAACTTGTTACACTGTCAGTCTACATGAGAACTTGTCACACTCTCAGTCTACATGAGAACTTGTCACAATCTCACTCTCCATGGGAACTTGTCACACTCTCAGTCTACATGAGAACTTGTCACACTCTCAGTCTCCATGGGAACGTGTCACACTCTCAGTCTACATGGCAACTTAACGCACTCTCAGTCTCCATGGGAACTTGTCGCACTCTCAGTCTCCATGCGAACTTGTCGCACTCTCAGTCTCCATGGGAACTTGTCACACTCTCAGTCTCAGTGGGATCTGGTCACACGCTCAGTCTCCATGGGAACTTGTCACGCTCTCAGTCTCTCTGGGAACTTGTCACACTCTGTCTCCATGGGAACCTGTCACACTCTCAGTCTCCATGGGAACCTGTCACACTCTCTGCCTCCATGGGAGCATGTGACACTATCAAACTCCATGGGAACTTGTCGCACTCTCAGTCTCCATGGGAACTTGTCGCACTCTCAGTCTCAGTGGGAACTGGTCACACGCTCAGTCTCCGTGGGAACTTGTCACGCTCTCAGTCTCCCTGGGAACTTGTCACACTCTCAGTCTCCATGGGAACCTGTCACACTCTCAGCCTCCATGGGAGCTTGTGACACTCTCAAACTCCATGGGAACTTGTCACACTCTCAGTCTCCATGGGAACTTGTCACACTCTCAGTCTCCATGGGAACTTCTGACGCTCTCACTCTCCATGGGAACTTGTCACACTCTCAGTCTCCATGGGAACTTGACACACTCTCAGTGTACATGGGAACCTGTCACACTCTCAGTCTCCACGGGAACTTGTCACACTCTGTCTCCATGGGAACCTGTCAAACTCTCAGTCTCCATGGGAACTTGTCACACTCTCAGTCTACATGGAAACTTGTCACACTCTCAGTCTCTATAGGAACTTGTCACACTCTCAGTCTACATGAGAACTTGTCACGCTCTCAGTCTCCCTGGGAACTTGTCACACTCTCAGTCTCCATGGGAACCTGTCACACTCTCAGCCTCCCTGGGAGCTTGTGACACTCTCAAACTCCATGGGAACTTGTCGCACTCTCAGTCTCCATGGGAACTTGTCACACTCTCAGTCTCCATGGGAAGTTGTCACACTCTCAGTCTTCATGGGAACTTGTCACACTCTCAGTTTACATGGGAACTTGTCACACTCTCAGTCTCCATGGGAACGTGTCACTATCTCAGTCTACATGGGAACTTGTCGCACTCTCAGTCTCCATGGGAACTTGTCGCACTGTCAGTCTCCATGGGAACTTCTGACACTCTCAGTCTCCATGGGAACTTTTCGCACTCTCAGTCTCCATAGGAACTTGTCACATCTCAGTCTCCATGGGAACCTGTCACACTCTCAGTCTCCATGGGAACCTGTCACACTCTCAGTCTCCATGGGAGATTGTAACACTCTCAGTCTCCATTGGAACTTGTCACACTCTCTGTCTCCATGGGAACTTGACACACTCTCAGTGTACATGGGAACCTGTCACACTCTCAGTCTCCACGGGAACTTGTCACACTCTGTCTCCATGGGAACCTGTCACACTCTCAGTCTCCATGGGAACTTGTCACACTCTCAGTCTACATGGAAACTTGTCACACTCTCAGTCTCTATGGGAACGTGTCACACTCTCAGTCTACATGAGAACTTGTCACACTCTCAGTCTCCATGGGAACTTGTCACAGTCTCAGTCTACATGGGAGCTTGTCGCACTCTCAGTCTCCATGGGAACTTGTCACACTCTCAGTCTCCATGGGAACTTGTCATACTCTCAGTCTCCATGGGAACTTGTCACACTCTCAGTCTCCATGGGAACGTGTCACTCTCTCAGTTGACATGGGAACTTGTCGCACTCTCAGACTCCATGGGAACTTGTCGCACTCTCAGTCTCAATGGGAACTTGTCGCACTCTCAGTCTCCATGGGAACTTCTGACACTCTCAGTCTCCATGGGAACTTGTCGCACTCTCAGTCTCCATAGGAACTTCTCACATCTCAGTCTCCATGGGAACTTGTCACACTCTCAATCTACATGGGAACTTGTCACATTGTCAGTCTCCATGGGAACTTCTCACACTCTCAGTCTACATGGGAACCTGTCACACTCTCAGACTCCATGGGAACTTGTCACACTCTCAGGCTCCATGGGAACTTGTCACACTCTCAGCCTCCATGGGAACTTGTCACACTCTCAGTCTGCATCAGAACTTTTTTCACACTCTCAGTCTACATGAGAGCTTGTCACACTCAGTCTCCATGGGAACTTGTCACACTCTCAGTCTCCATGGGATCTTGTTACACTGTCAGTCTACATGAGAACTTGCCACACTCTCAGTCTACATGGGAACTTGTCACAATCTCACTCTCCATGGGAACTTGTCACACTCTCAGTCTACATGAGAACTTGTCACACTCTCAGTCTCCATGGGAACGTGTCACACTCTCAGTCTACATGGCAACTTAACGCACTCTCAGTCTCCATGGGAACTTGTCGCACTCTCAGTCTCCATGCGAACTTGTCGCACTCTCAGTCTCCATGGGAACTTGTCGCACTCGCAGTCTCAGTGGGAACTGGTCACACGCTCAGTCTCCGTGGGAACTTGTCACGCTCTCAGTCTCTCTGGGAACTTGTCACACTCTCAGTCTCCATGGGAACCTGTCACACTCTCTGCCTCCATGGGAGCATGTGACACTCTCAAACTCCATGGGAACTTGTCGCACTCTCAGTCTCCATGGGAACTTGTCGCACTCTCAGTCTCAGTTGTAACTGGTCACACGCTCAGTCTCCGTGGGAACTTGTCACGCTCTCAGTCTCCCTGGGAACTTGTCACTCTCTCAGTCTCCATGGGAACCTGTCACACTCTCAGCCTCCATGGGAGCTTGTGACACTCTCAAACTCCATGGGAACTTGTCGCACTCTCAGTCTCCATGGGAACTTGTCACACTCTCAGTCTCCATCGGAACTTCTGACGCTCTCAGTCTCCATGGGAACTTGTCACACTCTCAGTCTCCATGGGAACTTGACACACTCTCACTGTACATGGGAACCTGTCACACTCTCAGTCTCCACGGGAACTTGTCACACTCTGTCTCCATGGGAACCTGTCACACTCTCAGTCTCCATGGGAACCTGTCACACTCTCTGCCTCCATGGGAGCATGTGACACTCTCAAACTCCATGGGAACTTGTCGCACTCTCAGTCTCCATGGGAACTTGTCGCACTCTCAGTCTCAGTGGGAACTGGTCACACGCTCAGTCTCCGTGGGAACTTGTCACGCTCTCAGTCTCCCTGGGAACTTGTCACACTCTCAGTCTCCATGGGAACCTGTCACACTCTCAGCCTCCATGGGAGCTTGTGACACTCTCAAACTCCATGGGAACTTGTCGCACTCTCAGTCTCCATGGGAACTTGTCACACTCTCAGTCTCCATGGGAACTTCTGACGCTCTCAGTCTCCATGGGAACTTGTCACACTCTCAGTCTCCATGGGAACTTGACACACTCTCAGTGTACATGGGAACCTGTCACACTCTCAGTCTCCACGGGAACTTGTCACACTCTGTCTCCATGGGAACCTGTCACACTCTCAGTCTCCATGGGAACTTGTCACACTCTCAGTCTACATGGAAACTTGTCACACTCTCAGTCTCTATGGGAACTTGTCACACTCTCAGTCTACATGAGAACTTGTCACACTCTCAGTCTCCATGGGAACTTGTCACAGTCTCAGTCTACACGGGAGCTTGTCGCACTCTCAGTCTCCCTGGGAACTTGTCACACTCTCAGTCTCCATGGGAACTTGTCACACTTTAAGTCTCCATGGGAACTTATCACACTCTCAGTCTCCAATGGAAGTTGTCACACTCTCAGTCTTCATGGGAACTTGTCACACTCTCAGTTTACATGGGAACTTGTCACACTCTCAGTCTCCATGGGAACGTGTCACTATCTCAGTCTACATGGGAACTTGTCGCACTCTCAGTCTCCATGGGAACTTGTCGCACTGTCAGTCTCCATGGGAACTTCTGACACTCTCAGTCTCCATGGGAACTTTTCGCACTCTCAGTCTCCATAGGAACTTGTCACATCTCAGTCTCCATGGGAACTTGTCACACTCTCAGTCTCCGTGGGAACCTGTCACACTCTCAGTCTCCATGGGGGCTTGTAACACTCTCAGTCTCCATTGGAACTTGTCACACTCTCAGTCTCCATGGGAACTTGACACACTCTCACTGTACATGGGAACCTGTCACACTCTCAGTCTCCATGGGAACTTGTCACACTCTGTCTCCATGGGAACCTGTCACACTCTCAGTCTCCATGGGAACTTGTCACACTCTCAGTCTACATGGAAACTTGTGACACTCTCAGTCTCTATGGGAACTTGTCACACTCTCAGTCTACATGAGAACTTGTCACACTCTCAGTCTCCATGGGAACTTGTCACAGTCTCAGTCTACATGGGAGCTTGTCGCACTCTCAGTCTCCATGGGAACTTGTCACACTCTCAGTCTCCATGGGAACTTGTTATACTCTCAGTCTCCATGGGAACTTGTCACACTCTCAGTCTCCATGGGAACGTGTCACTCTCTCAGTCTACATGGGAACTTGTCGCACTCTCAGTCTCCATGGGAACTTGTCGCACTCTCAGTCTCAATGGGAACTTGTCGCACTCTCAGTCTCCATGGGAACTTCTGACACTCTCAGTCTCCATGGGAACTTGTCGCTCTCTCAGTCTCCATAGGAACTTCTCACATCTCAGTCTCCATGGGAACTTGTCACACTCTCAATCTACATGGGAACTTGTCACACTGTCAGTCTCCATGGGAACTTCTCACACTCTCAGTCTACATGGGAACTTGTCACACTCTCAGACTCCATGGGAACTTGTCACACTCTCAGGCTCCCTGGGAACTTGTCACACTCTCACCCTCCATGGGAACTTGTCACACTCTCAGTCTGCATGAGAACTTTTTTCACACTCTCACTCTACATGAGAGCTTGTCACACTCTCAGTCTCCATGGGAACTTGTCACACTCTCAGTCTCCATGGGAACTTGTTACACTGTCAGTCTACATGAGAACTTGTCACACTCTCAGTCTACATGAGAACTTGTCACAATCTCACTCTCCATGGGAACTTGTCACACTCTCAGTCTACATGAGAACTTGTCACACTCTCAGTCTCCATGGGAACGTGTCACACTCTCAGTCTACATGGCAACTTAACGCACTCTCAGTCTCCATGGGAACTTGTCGCACTCTCAGTCTCCATGCGAACTTGTCGCACTCTCAGTCTCCATGGGAACTTGTCACACTCTCAGTCTCAGTGGGAACTGGTCACACGCTCAGTCTCCATGGGAACTTGTCACGCTCTCAGTCTCTCTGGGAACTTGTCACACTCTCAGTCTCCATGGGAACCTGTCACACTCTCAGCCTCCATGGGAGCATGTGACACTCTCAAACTCCATGGGAACTTGTCGCACTCTCAGTCTCCATGGGAACTTGTCGCACTCTCAGTCTCAGTGGGAACTGGTCACACGCTCAGTCTCCGTGGGAACTTGTCACGCTCTCAGTCTCCCTGGGAACTTGTCACACTCTCAGTCTCCATGGGAACCTGTCACACTCTCAGCCTCCATGGGAGCTTGTGACACTCTCAAACTCCATGGGAACTTGTCGCACTCTCAGTCTCCATGGGAACTTGTCACACTCTCAGTCTCCATGGGAAGTTGTCACACTCTCAGTCTTCATGGGAACTTGTCACACTCTCAGTTTACATGGGAACTTGTCACACTCTCAGTCTCCATGGGAACGTGTCACTATCTCAGTCTACATGGGAACTTGTCGCACTCTCAGTCTCCATGGGAACTTGTCGCACTGTCAGTCTCCATGGGAACTTCTGACACTCTCAGTCTCCATGGGAACTTTTCGCACTCTCAGTCTCCATAGGAACTTGTCACATCTCAGTCTCCATGGGAACCTGTCACACTCTCAGTCTCCATGGGAACCTGTCACACTCTCAGTCTCCATGGGAGATTGTAACACTCTCAGTCTCCATTGGAACTTGTCACACTCTCTGTCTCCATGGGAACTTGACACACTCTCAGTGTACATGGGAACCTGTCACACTCTCAGTCTCCACGGGAACTTGTCACACTCTCAGTCTACATGGAAACTTTTCACACTCTCAGTCTCTATGGGAACTTGTCACACTCTCAGTCTACATGAGAACTTGTGACACTCTCAGTCTCCATGGGAACTTGTCACAGTCTCAGTCTACATGGGAGCTTGTCGCACTATCAGTCTCCATGGGAACTTGTCACACTCTCAGTCTCCATGGGAACTTGTCATACTCTCAGTCTCCATGGGAACTTGTCACACTCTCAGTCTCCATGGGAACGTGTCACTCTCTCAGTTTACATGGGAACTTGTCGCACTCTCAGTCTCCATGGGAACTTGTCGCACTCTCAGTCTCAATGGGAACTTGTCGCACTCTCAGTCTCCATGGGAACTTCTGACACTCTCAGTCTCCATGGGAACTTGTCGCACTCTCAGTCTCCATAGGAACTTCTCACATCTCAGTCTCCATGTGAACTTGTCACACTCTCAATCTACATGGGAACTTGTCACACTGTCAGTCTCCATGGGAACTTCTCACACTCTCAGTCTACATGGGAACTTGTCACACTCTCAGACTCCATGGGAACTTGTCACACTCTCAGGCTCCAAGGGAACTTGTCACACTCTCAGCCTCCATGGGAACTTGTCACACTCTCAGTCTGCATCAGAACTTTTTTCACACTCTCAGTCTACATGAGAGCTTGTCACACTCTCAGTCTCCATGGGAACTTGTCACACTCTCAGTCTCCATGGGAACTTGTTACACTGTCAGTCTACATGAGAACTTGTCACACTCTCAGTCTACATGGGAACTTGTCACCATCTCAGTCTCCATGGGAACGTGTCACACTCTCAGTCTACATGGCAACTTAACGCACTCTGAGTCTCCATGGGAACTTGTCGCACTCTCAGTCTCCATGCGAACTTGTCGCACTCTCAGACTCCATCGGAACTTGTCGCACTCGCAGTCTCAGTGGGAACTGGTCACACGCTCAGTCTCCGTGGGAACTTGTCACGCTCTCAGTCTCTCGGGGAACTTGTCACACTCTCAGTCGCCATGGGAACCTGTCACACTCTCTGCCTCCATGGGAGCATGTGACACTCTCAAACTCCATGGGAACTTGTCGCACTCTCAGTCTCCATGGGAACTTGTCGCACTGTCAGTCTCCATGGGAACTTCTGACACTCTCAGTCTCCATGGGAACTTTTCGCACTCTCAGTCTCCATAGGAACTTGTCACATCTCAGTCTCCATGGGAACCTGTCACACTCTCAGTCTCCATGGGAACCTGTCACACTCTCAGTCTCCATGGGAGATTGTAACACTCTCAGTCTCCATTGGAACTTGTCACACTCTCTGTCTCCATGGGAACTTGACACACTCTCAGTGTACATGGGAACCTGTCACACTCTCAGTCTCCACGGGAACTTGTCACACTCTGTCTCCATGCGAACCTGTCACACTCTCAGTCTCCATGGGAACTTGTCACACTCTCAGTCTACATGGAAACTTGTCACATTCTCAGTCTCTATGGGAACTTGTCACACTCTCAGTCTACATGAGAACTTGTCACACTCTCAGTCTCCATGGGAACTTGTCACAGTCTCAGTCTACATGGGAGCTTGTCGCACTCTCAGTCTCCATGGGAACTTGTCACACTCTCAGTCTCCATGGGAACTTGTCATACTCTCAGTCTCCATGGGAACTTGTCACCATCTCAGTCTCCATGGGAACGTGTCACTCTCTCAGTTTACATGGGAACTTGTCGCACTCTCAGTCTCCATGGGAACTTGTCGCACTCTCAGTCTCAATGGGAACTTGTCGCACTCTCAGTCTCCATGGGAACTTCTGACACTCTCAGTCTCCATGGGAACTTGTCGCACTCTCAGTCTCCATAGGAACTTCTCACATCTCAGTCTCCATGGGAACTTGTCACACTCTCAATCTACATGGGAACTTGTCACACTGTCAGTCTCCATGGGAACTTCTCACACTCTCAGTCTACATGGGAACTTGTCACACTCTCAGACTCCATGGGAACTTGTCACACTCTCAGGCTCCATGGGAACTTGTCACACTCTCAGCCTCCATGGGAACTTGTCACACTCTCAGTCTGCATCAGAACTTTTTTCACACTCTCAGTCTACATGAGAGCTTGTCACACTCTCAGTCTCCATGGGAACTTGTCACACTCTCAGTCTCCATGGGAACTTGTTACACTGTCAGTCTACATGAGAACTTGTCACACTCTCAGTCTACATGGGAACTTGTCACAATCTCACTCTCCATGGGAACTTGTCACACTCTCAGTCTACATGAGAACTTGTCACACTCTCAGTCTCCATGGGAACGTGTCACACTCTCAGTCTACATGGCAACTTAACGCACTCTGAGTCTCCATGGGAACTTGTCGCACTCTCAGTCTCCATGCGAAATTGTCGCACTCTCAGCCTCCATGGGAACTTGTCGCACTCGCAGTCTCAGTGGGAACTGGTCACACGCTCAGTCTCCGTGGGAACATGTCACGCTCTGAGTCTCTCTGGGAACTTGTCACACTCTCAGTCTCCATGGGAACCTGTCACACTCTCTGCCTCCATGGGAGCATGTGACACTCTCAAACTCCATGGGAACTTGTCACACTCTCAGTTTACATGGGAACTTGTCACACTCTCAGTCTCCATGGGAACGTGTCACTATCTCAGTCTACATGGGAACTTGTCGCACTCTCAGTCTCCATGGGAACTTGTCGCACTGTCAGTCTCCGTGGGAACTTCTGACACTCTCAGTCTCCATGGGAACTTTTCGCACTCTCAGTCTCCATAGGAACTTGTCACATCTCAGTCTCCATGGGAACCTGTCACACTCTCAGTCTCCATGGGAACCTGTCACACTCTCAGTCTCCATGGGAGATTGTAACACTCTCAGTCTCCATTGGAACTTGTCACACTCTCTGTCTCCATGGGAACTTGACACACTCTCAGTGTACATGGGAACCTGTCACACTCTCAGTCTCCACGGGAACTTGTCACACTCTCAGTCTACATGGAAACTTGTCACACTCTCAGTCTCTATGGGAACTTGTCACACTCTCAGTCTACATGAGAACTTGTCACACTCTCAGTCTCCATGGGAACTTGTCACAGTCTCAGTCGACATGGGAGCTTGTCGCACTCTCAGTCTCCATGGGAACTTGTCACACTCTCAGTCTCCATGGGAACTTGTCATACTCTCAGTCTCCATGGGAACTTTTCACACTCTCAGTCTCCATGGGAACGTGTCACTCTCTCAGTTTACATGGGAACTTGTCGCACTCTCAGTCTCCATGGGAACTTGTCGCACTCTCAGTCTCAATGGGAACTTGTCGCACTCTCACTCTCCATGGGAACTTCTGACACTCTCAGTCTCCATGGGAACTTGTCGCACTCTCAGTCTCCGTAGGAACTTCTCACATCTCAGTCTCCATGGGAACTTGTCACACTCTCAATCTACATGGGAACTTGTCACACTGTCAGTCTCCATGGGAACTTCTCACACTCTCAGTCTACATGGGAAGTTGTCACACTCTCAGACTCCATGGGAACTTGTCACACTCTCAGGCTCCATGGGAACTTGTCACACTCTCAGCCTCCATGGGAACTTGTCACACTCTCAGTCTGCATCAGAACTTTTTTCACACTCTCAGTCTACATGAGAGCTTGTCACACTCTCAGTCTCCATGGGAACTTGTCACACTCTCAGTCTCCATGGGAACTTGTTACACTGTCAGTCTACATGAGAACTTGTCACACTCTCAGTCTACATGAGAACTTGTCACACTCTCAGTCTCCATGGGAACGTGTCACACTCTCAGTCTACATGGCAACTTAACGCACTCTGAGTCTCCATGGGAACTTGTCGCACTCTCAATCTCCATGCGAACTTGTCGCACTCTCAGACTCCATGGGAACTTGTCGCACTCGCACTCTCAGTGGGAACTGGTCACACGCTCAGTCTCCGTGGGAACTTGTCACGCTCTCAGTCTCACTGGGAACTTGTCACACTCTCAGTCTCCATTGGAACCTGTCACACTCTCTGCCTCCATGGGAGCATGTGACACTCTCAAACTCCATGGGAACTTGTCGCACTCTCAGTCTCCATGGGAACTTGTCGCACTGTCAGTCTCCATGGGAACTTCTGACACTCTCAGTCTCCATGGGAACTTTTCGCACTCTCAGTCTCCATAGGAACTTGTCACATCTCAGTCTCCATGGGAACCTGTCACACTCTCAGTCTCCATGGGAACCTGTCACACTCTCAGTCTCCATGGGAGATTGTAACACTCTCAGTCTCCATTGGAACTTGTCACACTCTCTGTCTCCATGGGAACTTGACACACTCTCAGTGTACATGGGAACCTGTCACACTCTCAGTCTCCACGGGAACTTGTCACACTCTGTCTCCATGCGAACCTGTCACACTCTCAGTCTCCATGGGAACTTGTCACACTCTCAGTCTACATGGAAACTTGTCACACTCTCAGTCTCTATGGGAACTTGTCACACTCTCAGTCTACATGAGAACTTGTCACACTCTCAGTCTCCATGGGAACTTGTCACAGTCTCAGTCTACATGGGAGCTTGTCGCACTCTCAGTCTCCATGGGAACTTGTCACACTCTCAGTCTCCATGGGAACTTGTCATACTCTCAGTCTCCATGGGAACTTGTCACACTCTCAGTCTCCATGGGAACGTGTCACTCTCTCAGTTTACATGGGAACTTGTCGCACTCTCAGTCTCCATGGGAACTTGTCGCACTCTCAGTCTCAATGGGAACTTGTCGCACTCTCAGTCTCCATGGGAACTTCTGACACTCTCAGTCTCCATGGGAACTTGTCGCACTCTCAGTCTCCATAGGAACTTCTAACATCTCAGTCTCCATGGGAACTTGTCACACTCTCAATCTACATGGGAACTTGTCACACTGTCAGTCTCCATGGGAACTTCTCACACTCTCAGTCTACATGGGAACTTGTCACACTCTCAGACTCTATGGGAACTTGTCACACTCTCAGGCTCCATGGGAACTTGTCACACTCTCAGCCTCCATGGGAACTTGTCACACTCTCAGTCTGCATCACAACTTTTTTCACACTCTCAGTCTACATGAGAGCTTGTCACACTCTCAGTCTCCATGGGAACTTGTCACACTCTCAGTCTCCATGGGAACTTGTTACACTGTCAGTCGACATGAGAACTTGTCACACTCTCAGTCTACATGGGAACTTGTCACAATCTCACTCTCCATGGGAACTTGTCACACTCTCAGTCTACATGAGAACTTGTCACACTCTCAGTCTCCATGGGAACGTGTCACACTCTCAGTCTACATGGCAACTTAACGCACTCTGAGTCTCCATGGGAACTTGTCGCACTCTCAGTCTCCATGCGAACTTGTCGCACTCTCAGACTCCATGGGAACTTGTCGCACTCGCAGTCTCAGTGGGAACTGGTCACACGCTCAGTCTCCGTGGGAACTTGTCACGCTCTCAGTCTCTCTGGGAACTTGTCACACTCTCAGTCTCCATGGGATCCTGTCACACTCTCTGCCTCCATGGGAGCATGTGACACTCTCAAACTCCATGGGAACTTGTCGCACTCTCAGTCTCCATGGGAACTTGTCGCACTCTCAGTCTCAGTGGGAACTGGTCACACGCTCAGTCTCCGTGGGAACTTGTCACGCTCTCAGTCTCCCTGGGAACTTGTCACACTCTCAGTCTCCGTGGGAACCTGTCACACTCTCAGTCTCCATGGGAACTTCTGACGCTCTCAGTCTCCATGGGAACTTGTCACACTCTCAGTCTCCATGGGAACTTGACACACTCTCAGTGTACATGGGAACCTGTCACACTCTCAGCCTCCATGGGAGCTTGTGACACTCTCAAACTCCATGGGAACTTGTCGCGCTCTCAGTCTCCACGGGAACTTCTCACACTCTGTCTCCATGGGAACCTGTCACACTCTCAGTCTCCATGGGAACTTGTCACACTCTCAGTCTACATGGAAACTTGTCACACTCTCAGTCTCTATGGGAACTTGTCACACTCTCAGTCTACATGAGAACTTGTCACACTCTCAGTCTCCATGGGAACTTGTCACAGTCTCAGTCTACACGGGAGCTTGTCGCACTCTCAGTCTCCCTGGGAACTTGTCACACTCTCAGTCTCCATGGGAACTTGTCACACTTTAAGTCTCCATGGGAACTTATCACACTCTCAGTCTCCATGGGAAGTTGTCACACTCTCAGTCTTCATGGGAACTTGTCACACTCTCAGTTTACATGGGAACTTGTCACACTCTCAGTCTCCATGGGAACGTGTCACTATCTCAGTCTACATGGGAACTTGTCGCACTCTCAGTCTCCATGGGAACTTGTCGCACTGTCAGTCTCCATGGGAACTTCTGACACTCTCAGTCTCCATGGGAACTTTTCGCACTCTCAGTCTCCATAGGAACTTGTCACATCTCAGTCTCCATGGGAACTTGTCACACTCTCAGTCTCCATGGGAACCTGTCACACTCTCAGTCTCCATGGGGGCTTGTAACACTCTCAGTCTCCATTGGAACTTGTCACACTCTCAGTCTCCATGGGAACTTGACACACTCTCACTGTACATGGGAACCTGTCACACTCTCAGTCTCCACGGGAACTTGTCACACTCTGTCTCCATGGGAACCTGTCACACTCTCAGTCTCCATGGGAACTTGTCACACTCTCAGTCTACATGGAAACTTGTCACACTCTCAGTCTCTATGGGAACTTGTCACACTCTCAGTCTACATGAGAACTTGTCACACTCTCAGTCTCCATGGGAACTTGTCACAGTCTCAGTCTACATGGGAGCTTGTCGCACTCTCAGTCTCCATGGGAACTTGTCACACTCTCAGTCTCCATGGGAACTTGTCATACTCTCAGTCTCCATGGGAACTTGTCACACTCTCAGTCTCCATGGGAACGTGTCACTCTCTCAGTCTACATGGGAACTTGTCGCACTCTCAGTCTCCATGGGAACTTGTCGCACTCTCAGTCTCAATGGGAACTTGTCGCACTCTCAGTCTCCATGGGAACTTCTGACACTCTCAGTCTCCATGGGAACTTGTCGCACTCTCAGTCTCCATAGGAACTTCTCACTTCTCAGTCTCCATGGGAACTTGTCACACTCTCAATCTACATGGGAACTTGTCACACTGTCAGACTCCATGGGAACTTCTCACACTCTCAGTCTACATGGGAACTTGTCACACTCTCAGACTCCATGGGAACTTGTCACACTCTCAGGCTCCATGGGAACTTGTCACACTCTCAGCCTCCATGGGAACTTGTCACACTCTCAGTCTGCATGAGAACTTTTTTCACACTCTCACTCTACATGAGAGCTTGTCACACTCTCAGTCTCCATGGGAACTTGTCACACTCTCAGTCTCCATGGGAACTTGTTACACTGTCAGTCTACATGAGAACTTGTCACACTCTCAGTCTACATGGGAACTTGTCACAATCTCACTCTCCATGGGAACTTGTCACACTCTCAGTCTACATGAGAACTTGTCACACTCTCAGTCTCCATGGGAACGTGTCACACTCTCAGTCTACATGGCAACTTAACGCACTCTCAGTCTCCATGGGAACTTGTCGCACTCTCAGTCTCCATGCGAACTTGTCGCACTCTCAGTCTCCATGGGAACTTGTCGCACTCTCAGTCTCAGTGGGAACTGGTCACACGCTCAGTCTCCATGGGAACTTGTCACGCTCTCAGTCTCTCTGGGAACTTGTCACACTCTCAGTCTCCATGGGAACCTGTCACACTCTCAGCCTCCATGGGAGCATGTGACTCTCTCAAACTCCATGGGAACTTGTCGCACTCTCAGTCTCCATGGGAACTTGTCGCACTCTCAGTCTCAGTGGGAACTGGTCACACGCTCAGTCTCCGTGGGAACTTGTCACGCTCTCAGTCTCCCTGGGAACTTGTCACACTCTCAGTCTCCATGGGAACCTGTCACACTCTCAGCCTCCATGGGAGCTTGTGACACTCTCAAACTCCATGGGAACTTGTCGCACTCTCAGTCTCCATGGGAAGTTGTCACACTCTCAGTCTTCATGGGAACTTGTCACACTCTCAGTTTACATGGGAACTTGTCACACTCTCAGTCTCCATGGGAACTTGACACACTCTCAGTGTACATGGGAACCTGTCACACTCTCAGCCTCCATGGGAGCTTGTGACACTCTCAAACTCCATGGGAACTTGTCGCACTCTCAGTCTCCACGGGAACTTGTCACACTCTGTCTCCATGGGAACCTGTCACACTCTCAGTCTCCATGGGAACTTGTCACACTCTCAGTCTACATGGAAACTTGTCACACTCTCAGTCTCTATGGGAACTTGTCACACTCTCAGTCTACATGAGAACTTGTCACACTCTCAGTCTCCATGGGAACTTGTCACAGTCTCAGTCTACACGGGAGCTTGTCGCACTCTCAGTCTCCCTGGGAACTTGTCACACTCTCAGTCTCCATGGGAACTTGTCACACTTTAAGTCTCCATGGGAACTTATCACACTCTCAGTCTCCATGGGAAGTTGTCACACTCTCAGTCTTCATGGGAACTTGTCACACTCTCAGTTTACATGGGAACTTGTCACACTCTCAGTCTCCATGGGAACGTGTCACTATCTCAGTCTACATGGGAACTTGTCGCACTCTCAGTCTCCATGGGAACTTGTCGCACTGTCA